>NC_041391.1:553419853-553548200 GCF_002162155.2 Triticum dicoccoides | reverse complement strand
AGCAGTAGCGCGGTTTGCGGTGGACGCGCTACTGCCATTTTCCTGTCAGCAGCGCGTTTTGATAACACGCACTGCTGCTAAATCGGAGTAGCGTGGTATTTTGAGGAGCGCTGCTGGTAAGATTCTGTGTATAGGCTTTTCCCTAGTAGTGTTAGTCCCAAAAATGATATAAATGTGTAAAATAAAGCCCATAAACATCCAAAAGGGGTAATATAATAGCATGGAACAATCAAAAATTATAGATACGTTGGAGACGTATCAAGCATCCCCAAGCTTAATTCCTGCTTGTCCTCGAGTAGGTAAATGATAAAAAGAGAACTTTTGATGTGGAAATAGTAATCCTTCAAGCATACTAATCAAAGTAATCATGTCTTCTCAAAATAACATGGCTAAAGAAAGTTATCCCTACAAAATCATATAGTCTGGGTGTTGCTCTATCTTCATCACACAAAGTATTTAATCATGCACAACCCCGATGACAAGCCAAGCAATTGTTTCATACTTTAATAATCTCAAACTCTTTTAACTTTCACGCAATACATGAGCATGAGCCATGGACATAGCACTATAAGTGGAATAGAATGGTGGTTGTGGAGAAGACAAAAAGGAGAAGATAGTTTCACATCAACTAGGCATATCAATGGGCTATGGAGATGCCCATTAATAGATATCAATGTGAGTGAGTAGGGATTGCCATGCAACGGATGCACTAGAGCTATAAATATATGAAAGCTCAACAAAAGAAACTAAGTGGGTGTGCATCCAACTCGCTTGCTCACGAAGACCTAGGGTACTTTTGAGGAAGCCCATCATTGGAATATACAAGCCAAGTTCTATAATGAAAAATTCCCACTAGTATATGAAAGTGATAACATATGAGACTCTCTATCATGAAGATCATGGTGCTATTTTGAAGCACAAGTGTGGAAAAGGAGATAGTAGCATTGTCCCTTCTCTCTTTTTCTCTCATTATATTTTTTTCTTTTTCTTTTTCTTTTTCTCTTTTCTTTTTTTTCTTTGGCCTTCTTCTTTTTTTGGCCTTTCTCCTTTTTTTTCTTTCTTTTTCTTTTTTTGTAAAGTCCGAAGTCTCATCCCGACTTGGGGGGGAATCATAGCCTTCATCATCCTTTCCTCACGAGGACAATGCTCTAATAATGAAGATCATCACACTTTTATGGATTTACAAATCAAAGATAGAACAAGATATGACTCTATATGAATGCCTCCGGCGGTGTACCGGGATATGCAATGAATAAAGAGCGACATGTATGAAAATTATGAAGGTGGCCTTGCCACAAATACGATGTCAACTACATGATCATGCAAAGAGCAATATGACAAAAGTAATGTGTGTCATATGAATGGAACGGTGGGAAGTTGCATGGCAATATATCTCGGAATGGCTGTGGAAATGCCATAATAGATAGGTATGGTGGCTGTTTTGAGGAGGGAGTATGGTGGGTGTATGGTACCGGCAAAAGTTGCCCAGCACAAGAGAAGCTAGCAATGGTGGAAGGGTGAAAGGGTGCGTATAATCCATGGACTCAACATTCATCAAGAGAACTCATGTACTTATTGCAAAAATTTAGAAGTCATCAAAAACCAAAGCACTACGCGCATGCTCCTAGGGGGATAGATTGGTAGGAAAAGACCATCGCTCATCCCCGACCGCCACTCATAAGGAAGAAAATCAATAAATAAAATTGTGCTCCAACTTCATCACAAAGCGGTTCACCATACGTGCATGCTACGGGAATCACAAACTTCAACACAAACATTCTTTAAATTCATAATCACCCAACTAGCATAACTTTAATATTACTACCTCCATATCTCAAAACAATTATCAAGCATCAAATTGATCATAGCATCCAATTCACTTTCTATGATAGTTTTTATTATACCCAACTTGGATGCTCATCATTCTAGGACCAACTTTATGATCATACCAAAAACCATGCTGTTCTAAAAGACTCTCAAAATAATATAAGTGAAGCATGAGAGACTAGCAATTTCTTCAAAGTTAAGATACCACCATGCTCTAAAAGATATAAGTGAAGCAATAGAGCAGAAACTATCAAGCTCAAAAGATATAAGTGAAGCACATAGAGTATTCTAGCAAATTCTAATAAAATAGGCTTCTCCCAAAAGGTGTGTACAGCAAGGATTATTGTGGCAAACTAAAAATCAAAGACTAATATAATACACGACGCTCCAAGCAAAACACATATCATGTGGCGAATAAAATTATAGCTCCAAGTAAAGTTACCAATGAACGAAGACGAAAGAGGGGATGCCTTCCCGGGGCATCCCCAAGCTTAGGCTCTTGGCTATCCTTGAATATCTTGGGGTGCCATGGGCATCCCCAAGCTTGGGCTCTTTCCACCCTTTATTCCATAGTCCATAAAAGCTTTACCCAAAACTTGAAAACTTCACAACACAAAACTCAACAGGAAATCTTATAAGCTCCGTGAGTGAAAGAAAACAAAACCACCACATAAAGTACTGAAATGAACACATTCTTTATTTATTTTGGTGTTAAACCTACTGTATTCCAACTTACTTATGGTTTATAAATTAATTTACTAGCCATAGATGCATTGAAATAAGCAAACAACACACGAAAAACAGAATCTGTCAAAAACAGAACAGTCTGTAGCAATCTGTAACTAACGCAAACTTCTGGAACTCTAAAAATCCTACCAAAATAGGACGTACTGTATAATTTGTTTATTGATCAGAAGCAAAAAGAATAAATGCAAAATCACGTTTATGTCATTTATTGAATTTGTTCTCGTGAGCGCAAAGTTTCTGTTTTTCAGCCGAATCAAATCAACTATCATCGTAGGTTATCCTATAGGTTCTACTTGGCACAAACACTAATTGAAAGATAAAAACACATCTAAACAGAGAGTAGATGCAAGATTTATTCAATAACAGCAAGGAAAAATATTGGGTTGTCTCCCAACAAGCGCTTTTCTTTAAAGCCTTTTTAGCTAGGCATTGAGATTTCAATGATGCTCACATGAAAGACAGGAATTGAAGCACAAAGAGAGCATCATAAAACATGGGACAAACACACTTAAGTATAACATACTTCCTATGCATAGGCATCTTGTTAACAAACATATTATCAAGGCAAGCAAAAACTAGCATATGCAAGGAAGAACAAAGAGATGATAGCAATCTCAACATGACAAGAGGTAATTTAGTAACATGAAAATTTCTACAACCATATTTTCCTCTCTCGTAATAGTTACATGTAGTATCATAAGCAAATTTAACAAACTAGCTATCACATAACATATTCTCAACATGAGCCACATGCATGCAAAGTTGACACTCTTCCAAGATAGTGGGATTAACATTAACTAAAGTCATGACCTCTCCGAACCCACTTTTATCAAAAATATCATAAGATTGAACATACTCCAAATATGTGGGATTTAAAGTTGACACTCTTCCAAAGCCACTTTCAATATCATTGCAAACACTATTATCAATCTCATATTCATCAAGGGGCTTAAATAAATTTTGAAGGTTATAGGAAGAATCACCCCAATCTTGATCATTGAAACAAGTAGTAGACATAGCAAAACTAGCATCCCCAAGCTTATGGTTTTGCATATTATTAGCACAATTGACATCAAGAGAATTTATAGGAAAATCATTGCAATCATGCTTTTTATTAAAGGTGTTATCATGAATCTCTTCATAAATTTCTTCATCATGATTTTCAGATTCACAAATTTCAAGCAAAACTTCATAAAGATAATCTAGTGCACAAAACTCACTAGCAATTGGTTCAATATAATTGGATCTCTTAAAGAGATTAGCAAGCAGATGAGGATCCATAGATCTTAGGTTCTCTGTTTAGCAATAAATAAGCATCTATTCCAACCAAACGAGCAAACGAAAGGGCAAGCAAAAGAGAGAGAGAGAGATTGGGAAAGAGAGGGCGAATAAAATGACAAGGGTGAAGTGGGGGAGAGGAAAACGAGAGGCAAATGGCAAATAATGTAAATGCGAGGGAGATGGGTTTGTGATGGGTACTTGGTATGTCTTGACTTGAGCGAAGACTTCCCCAGCAATGGCGCCAGAAATCCTTCTTGCTACGTCTTGAGCTAGCATTGGTTTTTCCCGAAGAGGAGAGGGTGATGCAGCAAGTGTAGCGTAAGTATTCCCCTTAGTTTTGAGAACCAAGGTATCAATACAGTAGGAGGCTCCTCAAAAGTCCCGCGCACCTACACAAACAAACTAAGAACTCGCAACCAACACAATAAAGTGGTTGTCAATCCCTTCATGGCCACTTGCAAAAGTGAGATCTAATAAAGATAGTAAGATAAGATAAATATATTTTTGGTATTTTATAATATAGATGCAAAAAGTAAAGATGCAAATAAAAGTAGATTCAAAGCAAATATGATAAGAGATAGACCCGGGGGGCATAGGTTTCACTAGAGGCTTCTCTCAAGATAGCATAAGTATTACGGTGGGTGAACAAATTACTGTCGAGCAATTGATAGAAAAGCGCATAGTTATGAGATTATCTAGGCATGATCATGTATATAGGCATCACGTCCATAACAAGTAGACCGACTACTGCCTGCATCTACTACTATTACTCCACACATCGACCGACTGCTGCCTGCATCTAGAGTATTAAGTTCATAAGAATAGAGTAACGCTTTAAGCAAGATGACATGATGTAGAGGGATAAACTCATGCAATATGATATAAACCGCATCTTGTTATCCTCGATGGCAACAATACAATACGTGTCTTGCAACCCTTTCTGTCACTGGGTAAGAACACCGCAAGATTGAACCCAAAGCTAAGCACTTCTCCCATGGCAAGAAAGATCAATCTAGTAGGCCAAACCAAACTGATAATTTGAAGACACTTGCAAAGATAACTCAATCATACATAAAAGAATTTAGAGAAGATTCAAATATTATTCATAGATAAACTTGATCATAAACCCACAATTCATCGAATGTCGACAAACACACCGCAAAAAGAGATTACATCGAATATATCTCCACAAGAGAGGGAGAGAACATTGTATTGAGATCCAAAAAGAGAGAAGAAGCCATCTAGCTAATAACTATGGACCCGTAGGTCTGTGGTAAACTACTCACAACTCATCGGAGGGGCAAGGATGTTGATGTAGAAGCCCTCCATGGTCGATTCCCCCTCCGGCAGAGTGTCGGCGAAGGCTCCAAGATGGGATCTCATGGATACAGAAGGTTACAGCGGTGGAAATTGTGTTTCATGGTGCTCCTGGATGTTTTCGGGGTACGTAGGTATATATAGGAGGAAGAAGTACGTCGGTGGCCGCCCGAGGGGCCCACGAGACAGGGGGGCGCGGCCCCCTATCTCGTGGGGTCCTCGGGAGCTTCTTGACTTGCACTCTAAGCTCTCCAGATCACATTCGTTCCAAAAATCACGCTCCCGAAGGTTTCATTCCGTTTGGACTCCGTTTGATATTCCTTTTCTTCGAAATATTGAAATAGGCAAAAAAAACAGCAATATGGGCTGGGCCTCCGGTTAGTAGGTTAGTCCCAAAAAAATATATAAATGTGCAAAATAAAGCCCATAAACATCCAAAAGGGGTAATATAATAGCATGGAACAATAAAAAATTATAGATACATTGGAGACGTATCAATCATGGGGACACTCACCCTGTTGCCGAAAACATGAAGCTCAGGAAGGATGCAGATCTCAAGCTATGGAGGAAAATGTCCCATATGCCAATATAAGGAGAACAACAGTTGACTACAGGTTCCACACAAAGGAACAACAAGACTTCTATGAGACTGTGCTGCTTGACAAGAAGCCAATTGTCAGTGATATGAGATAGGTCGAATGAGAATACATTGACAACAATGAAGATCACTTCCTAGGAGTCCATGAGAGCTTCAGATTGAAAGGTGTTGATTCTTTTGTTGGCCAGAAGCTAACTAAATGGAATAATGAGTTGATCATGTAGTTCTACTCCACATCACACTTTTACCCTGATGGTAACATTTTGTTGATGACAGAGGGTACCAGGTACCAATCAACTGTGGCGGAGTGGGAAAAGCTGATAAATGCCCTAGAAGAACTTGATGATGATACATATGTGTATGCAAAGCCAAGGAAGGGACATGACTCCATGGCTCATATGTACAAGGAAATCCCAACTGCTGCCTTAGACACCCACAAGTTTGGGTCTGTTTATTATATGCTGTTAGGGTTTCCAACAATCAACACTGTTCTTAGACACACCTTGCTGCCCAAGTCTGGAGATGACAGGATGATCAGAGGGCATTCAATTAATCTACTACATATGTTTGATGTGCCTGAAAAGTTCAAGGTGATGACACTGATTGTAGAGACAATCAAGAGGACTGCTAAAGACCAGAAGAGATCATGTGTCTATGCTCCACAAATTTAGATGCTCATTAACTCCAAGATGGGCAAGGGCATGTATCTTCTGGACAAGGAACATCTTCCCATGTTGCCAGAGTTTGAAGATAATGTAGTTGTCATGGATCCATCCCATCCCACATCTGTGTAGGCTCAGTAGAAGAAAGAGAAAGCTAGAGCTGAGAAGGCTGCCAAAATTCCAAGTGCACAAGAAGCCTCTCAAGTTTTCCTATAAACCAAGCAAGATCAGTTAGGCTATCTCATCCAAGAAACATTGAGGATTGAGAAAGGGTTAGTGTCAGTGTCAAAACCGACAGATCTCGAGTAGGGGGGCCTGATGGAGTCCTGGACTAAGGGGTCCTCGGACAGCCGGACTATATACTTTGGCCGGACTGCTGGACTATGAAGATACAAGATAGAAGACTTCGTCCCGTGTCCATATGGGACTCTCCTTTGCGTGGAAGGCAAGCTTGGTGATTCGGATATGTAGATTCCTTTCTCTGTAACGAACTTTGTATAACCCAAGCCCCTCCCGGTGTCTATATAAACCGGAGGGTTTAGACTTCTAGGGTTCAACCACAACAATCATAACCTAATAGCCTAGACTTCTAGGGTTTAGCCATTACAATCTCGTGGTAGATCAACTCTTGTAATACTCATATTCTTCAAGATCAATCAAGCAGGAAGTAGGGTATTACCTACATAGAGAGGGCCCGAATCTGGGTAAACATTGTGTCCCCCGCCTCCTGTTACCATTAGCCTTAGACGCATAGTTCGGGACCCCCTACCTGAGATCCGCCAGTTTTGACACCGACATTGGTGCTTTCATTGAGAGTTCCACTGTGACGTAAGAGATAGGCTTGATGGATTCATCAATCATCTACAACAACGCAGTCTAGGGGGAGATCTTCCTCCCTGGACAGATCTTGGTATTCGACGGCTTCGCACTGTAGGCCAACTCACTTGGCCATCTAGAGCAGATCGATAGCTACACCCCTGGCCACCAGGTCAGATTTGGAAGCCTGAATTTTGTGGCTGATATTCGTGGAGACTTGATCTTCGACGGATTCGAGCTCATGACGACTGTCCTCGGCCACCACGATGAACATGACCTAGATCTGTCATCTGGCCACACACAGGAGACAGCACCTGTGACCGCCCTGGCCCTAGAGCCAGAGTGGACTGCGTCGTCCGAAGACGGGAAGCTCAACCCTGCCACGGAGGCCGCAGACTTAGCGGCGCTCGAGCCGCACACAGACCCAACATCAGGCTGGGCTTGTGTTACCGGAACCTCGGACTTGTCCCCGGCCATGGGCTCCGGACCGCGTTCGTCCATGTCCATCGAACCTGATTGGGCACCGGTCTTAGAGTTCAGCTCCGTGGACATTTTCCAGCACTTGCCTTTTGGCGACATGTTAAGCTCATTAAAATCCCTCTCCTTGTCGGGGGACTCTCCGCCGAACTATGTCCGGCTCGAATGGGAAGTGGATGATGAAGAAATTTGTTCGCGCCCACCACCCACTTTATAGCCACTGTCGATGACTTAACCGACATGCTTGACTACAACTCCGAAGACATTGACGGTATGTACAACGATGCCGGAGAGGATCAGGAACCATTGCCTACAGGGCGTTGGACAGCCACCTCTCGTATGACATATACATGGTGGATACATCCAAAGAAAATAACGGCGACGATGAAAATCTAGTCGAGGATAAACCTCCTGAGATACAGCTGAAGTGCCAACGTCAGCGGCGCCACTCTAAGCCACATCGTAGTAAAAACTGCAATATGTCATAGAAGAGGGAAACACTCCGGACGGTGCCGAAAACAATGAAGACCCCGTTGAGCCAACCTTCGAACAGGAGGAACGGGATGATGGGCGAGTCAGCCTGGTGAACAGGCCGTGAACAAAGACTCGGAGGATAGCAACTACCTTTCGCTCTCCGAGGATGAGGTTAGACTCGGTGACGAAGATTTCATCGTGCCTAAAGAGCCCACCGAACGGGAACACTTTAAGCGTCAGCTAATTGCCACTGCAAGAAGCCTGAAAAAGAAGCAGCAACAGCTTCAAGCTGATCAAGATCTGCTCAATGAAACATGGACTGATGTCCTGGTAGCTGAGGAATATGGCCTCGAGCACCCAACCAAAAGTTACCCGAAGCGCAAACTGCTATTGTAGTTCGATGATGAGGCGCTGGAGCCCATCCTACCAAGGTACATTGCGGCTGACCGACCACCACATGTCCGAGACAAAGCGGCACCTCGAGCCAAACACCTGCCTGCACTACCTCGCCGAACAAACAGAAATACAACAACTCGGGGATATACACATGACCTGCGATGCGATTTGGAAAAGAGAGCAGGTCAGATAAAATCTATGGATCATGGGGACGTGCCTCGACGCGCGACGATGGCCATCAGGCTGAACGTGACAAACATAACCACGTCCCGGGCGAAAACCGCAGATGAGCTCCATCCGAGCTACGTCACGACTTGGGACGATATAAAGGCACCGCACACCCCCTTTGCTTTGCTGACGAAGTAATGGGACATGATTTCCAAGAAGGGTTTAAACCAGTAAACATCAAATCATATGATGGCACAACAGACCCTACGGTGTGGGTTGAGGACTTCCTTCTCCACATTCATATGGCCCGCGGTGACGATCTTCAAGCCATCAAGTACCTCCCGCTTAAACTCAAGGGACCAGCTAGATACTGGTTAAACAGTCTGCCTGAAAACTCTATTGGCAGCTGGGAGGAATTGGAGGACGCCTTCCTCGACAACTTCCAAGGCACATATGTCTGACCTCCGGATGCCAATGACCTAAGTCACATAATCCAACAGCCCGGAGAGTCATCTAGGAAATTCTGGACTCGGTTCCTAACTAAAAAGAACCAGATTGTCGACTGTCCGGAAGCTGAATCCCTAGCGGCCTTTAAGCACAACATCCACGATGAATGGCTGGCCAGACACCTCGGCCAGGAAAAACCGAAGTCCATGTCAGCCCTTACGGCCCTCATGACTCGCTTCTGTGCTGGCGAAGATAGCTGGCTAGCCCATAGCAATAACAATATAGGCGAACCTGGCACTTCTGAAGCCAGAAGAAGCAATGGCAAGCCCCGACGCAACAGACATAAGCGTAGAAACAATGGTGACAACACCGAAGACATGGCGGTCAACATCGGATTCGCTGGCTCTAAGTCCGGTCAGCTGAAGAAGCCATTTAAGAGAAATAATTTGGGCCCGTCCAGTCTGGACCACATACTAGATCAACCATGCCAAATCCATGGCACTCCAGATAAACTAGCCAATCATACCAACAGGGAATGTTGGGTTTTCAAACATGTCGGCAAGTTAAATGCCGAGAATAAGGAGAAAGGGTCGCAAAGCGATGACGATGACGAGGAACCCCGACCACCGAACACAGGGGACAAAAGAAATTTCCCCCCAAATCAAAACGGTGAACATGATATAAGCCACCCATATCCCCAAGAGGGAGCGCAAACGTGCACTCAGGGATGTCTACACGATGGAGCTAGTCGCCCCAAAGTTCAACCCATGGTCCTCCTATCCGATCACCTTTGATCGTAGGGACCATTCGACCAGTATCCATCGTGGCGGTTCAGCCGCACTGGTCCTTGACCCAATTATCGATGGATTCCACCTCACGCGAGTCCTCATGGATGGTGGCAGCAGCCTGAACCTGCTCTGTCAGGATACAGTGCGCAAAATGGGTATTGATCCCTCAAGGATCAAGCCCACAGAAACCACCTTTAAAGGTGTCATACTAGGTGTAGAGGCTTGTTGTACGGGCTCAATCACACTGTAAGTGGTCTTCGGATCCCCGGACAATTTTTGAAGCGAAGAGTTAATCTTTGATATCGTGCCCTTCCGCAGTGGCTATCATGCACTGCTCGGACGAACCGCATTTTCTTGATTCAATGCGGTTCCGCACTACGCCTACCTCAAGATCAACATGCCCAGACCACGCGGTGTTATCACAGTCAATGGAAACATGGAGCGCTCCCTTCGTACTGAGGAGCACACCGTGGCCCTTGCAGCAGAAGTACAGAGTAGTCTTTTTAGGCACAACCTCAATTCGGCAGTAAATCCCCCGGACACCATCAAGAGAGTCCGTACTACTCTGCAGCAGGACGTTCCAGTTCGTCTAGAGCTTGACTAGCAATTCGGCCTTCGCCCCAGTCCCAATCAAGCGATGACATTTGTGCCGCGCGTACATAACTACGCACTCAAAATACCATGGGCATGGACGGAGGCATAGCTAGGCCGTGGTCCATAATGCGGCTCAACCGCCCTTGGATCCACATACCTTCACCTTTTTCCTTTTCATTTTAGGTTCTTCTCTACCCAAGGCTTTTCTGATAGCCTGATCATCGGACCTATAATGGGACAGATACACAAAGAAGGCAAGGAGCTTTGACATACGAGGGCACACCCAGGTGGTCTCTGCTAATGATCGCTATACCTGTTTTACATACCCGCACGCAGCTCGCTCTTGGTCATGGCATGTCAAGTAGCCTTATTTGCTTATCGCATTACTTGTATAGCTACGCCTTGACGTATTAATCAAATTACAATGGAAAATAGTTTGCGGCTCAATATTTGCGGCATCAACTTATTACTTGATTTTTTTCCTTGTCTTTGTATTTTTTATCAATTGCACCCGTACACTCTGGTACGTATTACTTAGCTAGGGGCTTCGTCATGCCCCGCAATACGACAATAAAGTCCGAACACTTTTACAGTACAGTTCAGCACCCTGAACTTATAACATTATATGCATCGGCTCCGAATCATGTCTTTGGTCAATAGTTGGGTTGCCCGGCTCCTGTGCTTACTACCTTACGTTCTGCTATATCGACTAGGGTAGTAAAGGGAGAACTACTGCGATTGTGTCCCGGTTCTTCCGGACGAGCACCTCAGTAGAGAAAGCTGAAAACTGACTGTCATGATGCGGCGAGAGCTGGTCAGCGGTTTGAGAGGTCTCAAATCCTTAGAGATTTTTTCCACTTCATGCGATCAGTTTTTATCCGATTAGGCATTTATAGCGCCCCAAGTTTGGCCTTCCGAATACTAGGGGCTGCGCCAAAATTTTCATTGTCAAACTCCTATGGCTAAGTGAGGGTGATAAAGCCGTATAGTCCAATTGCCTTGTTCGTTGCACTAAACACCTCCTTTAAGGACCAAAATGTGGAGTAAAGAGTGTTTAGATTTATCCCGAACACCTCCGTACTATCTATGTGGGGGCAGAAGCCGACGACTGGCAACTCTCAGATTTTCATAAACGGCCGCATAGGAGGTAAAATTTTAAACTAACAGACATTATAATACATAACGGATCTGTTTAATATTACAGGACATGATAACATGAATGTTTTCACAGGAATATGATATCCTTGGCACATTGCTCTGCCACAAGGCGGGATCCCTCTAGGACACTGTCAAAATACATCTCAGGTCGGCGGTGCTCCTTGCCCTCAGGCGGCCCCTCGGTCATCAGCTTCTTGGCATCCATCTTCGCCTAGTGCACCTTGGCACGGGCAAAGGCTATCTGCGCGCCTTCGATACAGACCGACCGCTTGATGGTTTCAAGCCGCGGGCAGGCACTCACAAGCCGCTTGACGAGTCTGAAGTAGCTGCTGGGCATGGGCTCAGTAGGCCCTAGCCGGACAATTAAGTCCTTCATGGCTAGTTCGGCCGCCTTATGCAGCTCGACCAGCGGTTTCAGCTGGTCGCTAAAGGGCACTGGAAGTTCTGGTCCAAGGTATTGGGACCAGAACAGCTTCTCCATAGAGCTCCCTTCTTCGGCCTGATAAAATTCTGTAGCATCTGATATGCTGCACGACAGATCTGTAAATGCCCCTGGAGAGCTCCAAATCCGGGTAAGTAAAACGAATGTTTCCTTCACATATCTGCTTTGCATAATGAAAGCCTTACCCGCCGTAATCTTCTAGGCCGTCCGGATTTCCTGGAGGGCGCCCTAAGCTTCGGCTCAGGCATCTTGTGCGCTCTGGCGGGCCTTGGCAAGTTCAGACTCTTGAGTCTTAGAATCACGCTCCAAGGACTCGTACTTCTTGACGACGTCCTGGAGCTCTTGCTGGACCTCGCTGACCCGGGCCTCCTGCTTTTCGCGCCTGGCGAGTTCCCGGGCCGCATTGACCTTGTCCTCGGCTAACGCCTTCTTGAGGGCCGCCACCTCGGTCGTGGCCCCTAATAAAGTTCATGATACTTTAGTCAGCACGAACCCTTCATCCTTCCTAAAATATACGCGCAGGTTAAGTACATACCTTTGCTTTCCTCCAGCTGCTTCTTCAAGAGGCCGAGCTCTTGCTCTGCCCGCTCCAGATTCTGCTTTAGTCCAGAGACTTCCGCAGTATGAGCGGCAACAGCCAGCAGCGACGCCTGCTTGTTCACATAGACATATTATGTTAGACTCCTGCGAAAATTGGTTGATCCTCTGTTCGTTTTTTCTTTCCGAACACCAGACAGAGTATCAGAGGCTACTGTCTATACTGTGACATTCTTTTTCTAATTACGTTGCTTACCTCAAAGCCTGTTAGAAGGCTAGTGCAGGCTTCAGTCAGTCCGCTTTTAGCGGACTGTTGGAGTAATTCGCGACGGGTACCCTGAAGACGGCAAGACGATATTTCAAGACATCGGGGCTAGTAAAGCCCCTCAGTCCGATTGCTCGGCCGCTCCTGCCGGCTCCCCGTCCGACTGGGCCAACCAGCCGGCTACCAACTGCAGCCTGACCCGACCCCGACAAGACCCCGACGTGGCGGCCATACCGCGGATGAGACAGCTGTACCTCGATGCCATCATGTATAGTGTCACTTGTCCCCTGGCACTATTTATGAAGTGACCAAGGGGACAAGCATGACACCCCACCATACCCCCTTGCTCCCATACCACCTGCTACCCCCACACTATATAAGCTAGCCATCCATCCATCCACTCCCCTATGCTCTCACTCACTCACGCATGAGCACACATATGCTCGCGGCCATGAGCATGGCCGGCCACTAGAGCATGCCACATACATGCATATACGAGGCCAGATGCCTATGGCACTGAGCCTAGACACAGCTCGAGGAGCACTCTATACTAGATATATCAGATACACTTAGACATGCAGCAGTAGGAGTATTATCTCTCCGGAGAGCTCCGAAGCTGGGTAAACCATCGCGTGCTACTCGCATTCCCGCTCCCGGGCCTATCAGCAGTAGTCTTACCCTCACACTAAGCCCTTGTGGCATCTGTCAGCTCGCAAGCCCCCCGTGAGAATACCACGACAGTTGGCGCACACCGTGGTGTGTTACTTTGCTACTACACAGCTGCTGGTTTTGCAGCTCGGGCGGGACCATTTTTCGCCTTCACCGCCGCGGCGTCACGCCGTCTCTCCAGTAGCGGTCGGGGGCTCGACATCGACACGCCCCCGGAATGGCTGCGAGGGGGCGGCGTCGCGGCCTTATCTCTGGTAGCGCGCGCCATCGGCCTCTACATCTTTGTCAACACCGCGGCGTCGCCGCCATATCTCTGGTAGCGCTCGGGGGCCCAACATCGACACGTCCCCGGAGCGGCTGCGAGGGGGTGGCGCGTCTTCGCTGTCGGCCACTTCGTCACCACCGTTGCGATGCCGGCCGTCAGTCCGTGCGCGCGCCATGCGCAGGCTTCACTTTAGTCGGCCGCATCCGTCCACGCGTCGCTCGCGTCTGCTCCCCTCCTTGCTGTGCCTTGCTTTGGCTGGAACGCGCTTTCGCTCCTCCATATTTCACCTATACAAGCTAGATAGATGCTAGTCAAACGTGGTCAAACACTACCCGTAGGCTAATCAAACTATAGTCGGATACACTTCGTATACTTGCCAGAGGCAAGTTGGATATTATCTGTATATTCATCAGATAATGAGCAGATGATAGCTCCACCTCTGCTCCACATAGCGTCGCTCCAGGCCGCTTCCTCTGCCCCTGCCTTGTTGCGTCGCCTCCACCTGGTCGCATCGTCCTCGCTCCCACACGACTGCTCGCCCCCGCACGTCCCTGTGTCTGCGCGCTGGCCCCGCATCCCGCGTCATCCGGCTTGCCGCTACCTTCTCCTACGCGATGGCTCTGCAGTTCGGCCCCGCTCTCAGCAGCATCCCGGGCCTCCGCGCCCCCGCCGCCTATGTCGCGTCTAGCCCGACCACCGGGTGCTCCGCTTGCTGGCCGGCTCCCCGCCGCACGGCCCCCGTCCGCGGCTACCTCCACTGAGCCCGCGTGCTCCGCCGGCTTCCCCAGCAACGTCTCCACGAATGCGTCCCGCGCCCCGCCGGTTCCTCCCCGCACGCGCTCGCAGCCGGCCGCGCCGACTCCGGGTGGTCGCCTCGCGCCATCCGACTCCTCCGCCTACCACCCGCCGCTGCTCCGCCTGCGAGCTCCGCCTCGGGAGGGCCCCCAGCCGACTCCGCCTCGCCAGGCCGGCTTCCCCACTGCCGGGTCATCCTCGCCTTGCCGCCGGGCCGGTCGCCGCCTCGCCGCCTCCCGCTGGCCCAGGCCGATCCTGCCCGTGCCCGCGCGCCTCCCGCTTGCATCGGCCGCCCTTCTCCCACTCCGATCACGCTGCCGCATCGCCGGCTGCAGCTCCCCGCCGCCTCCCTGCACCGGCTCGGCCACGCGCGTCCGCGTCCGACTCCGCCCGAGGCCGCCTACGCCTCCGCGCGCCGTGCCGACTCCCCTGCCGTGCCTTTGGCCGGCCGGGTCACGCGCCTCCGCTGCCGGCTCCTGGGTCCAGCACCGTGCCCGGTTGTGCCACGCGCGCCCCTGCCGGGTCCCGCTCTAGACGCCTATTGTGGCCGGCGCCAGAAGAAAAGAAGCAGAGGCCAGCTAAAAAAGAGAAGAAAAGTCAAGGGCTTTGTGCCCAGCCGGCTGCTGCAGGGAAAAAAAGTGTGTGTGTGCATCCGGCTGCCCAGAGCCGGGTGAAGAAAAGGCCGGCTGCTCACGGCCGACTGTCAAAAAAAAGGAGGGTCCAGTTGCCTGCGTGGAGTCGGACTGAAAAAAAAGTGTGTGTGTGCATCCGGCTGCCCAGATCCGGGTGAAGAAAAGGCCGGGTGCCCACGACCAACTGGCAAAAAAAGAGGGTCCAGTTGCCTACGTGGAGTCAAACTGAAAAAGAAAAGAAAAATTGTGTGTGCATCCGGCTGCCCAGAGCCGGGTGAAGAAAAGGCTGGGTACCCACGACCGACTGGCAAAAGAATTTTTTTTGAGTTCGGGTGGAAAAAAGAGGCCGGCTGCCCATGCTGGCTAAGAGAAAAGTCACGCCGGGTGCCCAGCCGGCTGATTGAAAAAAAATGAGGATCCAACTTTGCAGACTGCAGTCCAGCCGACTGCTCCGGTCAACAGCCCGCGTTGCCGCTTGGCCGACTGGTTTGTCTGCCCGCTTTGCTGCTTGGCTGATCGACGAGTCGGTCCGTCTGAGCACAGCCGGCTGACGAGAAAAAAAGAAGAAGACAAAGTAGTTGCCGGGAGATCCGGCCCGACTGCTTAGCAGTCGGCCCGAATCTCGGGGGCTACCTCCAGCGGGTGCGCTAACACGCCCCGTGAAGAAGAAGACAAAGTAGTCTTCGGGAGATCCGTTCCGACTGCTCAGCAGTCGGCCCGAATCTCGGGGGCTACACCCAGCGGGTGCGCTGACGCGCCCCCGCGAGGAAGAAGACAAAGTAGTCACCGGGGGATCTGGCCTGACTTCTCAGCAGTTGGCCCGAATCTCGGGGGCTACACCCAACGGGTGCGTAGACGCGCCCCCGTGAGGAAGAAGACAAAGTAGTTGCCAGGAGATCCTGCCTGACTGCTCAGTAGTCGACCCGAATCTTGGGGGCTACATCTAGTGGGTGCGCTGGCGCGCCCCCGCGGAAGATTGCAAGAAACAAAGAAGAGTTTTATCCGGCTGCCAGCAGCCGGCAGAAGAGAAGAAAGAAGAAAAAGGGCGCTGCTAGATGCCTGGCCGCCTTGTCGGCTGTGCCAAGCTAGCTCGGTCGCGTCCCGCCTCGCCGCCTGGCCGGCTGTGCCAAGCCGGCTCGGTCGCGTCCCGCCTCGCCGCCTGGCCGGTCGAGCCTGACCGGCCGGGACCCCCCCTTCGAGCAACCTGGGGCTCGAAGCCTACACCCAGCGGGTGCGCCGGCGCACTCAGCGAGCGCCGAGCCGCGCCGGCTGTCTTCGGCAACCCCCGCCTCGCCTACATGGAAATCAATGTGAGCTCCTCACCCGCATATTTTTGCATCACGAAAGCACGGATAACCTCGAGTGATGCTCGGGAAACCATCTCCACATTTTATTATAGTTGCATCACTGTTCGCCCCGGCGCCAGCCAGAGTTGGCCCGGGGGCTGGCCGCTTGGCCTGAGACGTTAGTTCCCGCAGACGGCTTAGTAGCGTGCGTAGTACCAAATGCCCACTCTTAGTCACAGACCGCAGAGCCTCTATCCGGCTAGCAAGAGTGAACGCTGGAGGCCACCCACGTGAAAAACGTCCAGGAAAAAAAATGGTTCGGGCGACCCGGCCGTTTCTTTTATGAGTATCTGCTCGGTCGAATCTGCTCCCAGAGTCTGAGTACTGTACACTCCACTTTGCGGCCCACTCTCAGCCAAAGACCGCAGAGCGGCTGTCCGGCAAGCGAGAGCAGAAGCCAAAGAGCGGAGGGAACACGAAAAAGATTGCAGGGGGCTCGGACGAAACCGAGTCGGCACCCTCCGCATAAAACTTGCAATGCTAAAAGCAAACATTTGATATATCTGCGTGGACTAACTTTGTCTTTTTATGATCATTTCCATGAACACTCGCCAAAAAACCTCCGCCCAACTTTGCCAAGTCGCCCGGAGGCTTGGGGGCTACTGTCGGAGTAATTGGTGACGGGTACCCCGAAGACGGCAAGACAATATTTCAAGACATCGGGGATAGCAAAGCCCCTCAGTCCGACTGCCCGGCCACTCCTGCCGGCTCCCTGTCCGACTACACCAACCAGCCGGCTGCCGACTCCAGCCCGACCCGACACCGATAAGACCCCGACGTGGCGGCCATACCGCGGACGAGACGGCTGTACCTCGATGCCATCATGTATAGTGTCACTTGTCCCCTGGCACTATTTATGAAGTGATCCAGGGGACAAGCATGACACCCCACCATACCCCCTTGCTCCCATACCACCACATAGCTTACTTCCTAAGCTACCCCCACACTATATAAGCAAGCCATCCATCCATCCACTCCCCTATGCTCTCACTCACTCACGCATGAGCACACATATGCTCACGGCCACGAGCATGGCCGGCCACTAGAGCATGCCACATACATGCATATACGAGGCTAGATGCCTATGGCACTGAGCCTAGACACAACTCGGGGAGCACTCTGTACTAGATATATCAGATACACTCAGACATGCAGCAGTAGGAGTATTATCTCTTCAGAGAGCTCCGAAGCTCGGTAAACCATCGCATGCTACTCGCATACCCGCTCCTGGGCCTATCAGCAGCAGTCTTACCCTCACACTAAGCCCTTGTGGCATCTGTCGACTCGCAAGCCCCCGTGAGAATACCACGACATGGACTGAATCTTCTCAATCACCATACTTAGAAGAGTATGGTGTTCTTCCACAATGGAAAGGCCTCACAGCGCTTCCAACAATCTATCCGGTGCCTCTGGATGGACAGAGGTCACCAGTAGAGTTGGCTCACCCTCCTCGTTTGGAAGAGGCGTCTGCCTGAATCCGGAGCCACATGGGTCCCCAGAGCTGTATTCGGCTGGGGGGCAAATTGGATACGACCCCCATCGCCGGTGTCCATAGGGATCTGTCCCTCCATGTGTTCGGCTACAGGGGTTTTACCCTCTGGCATCACCGGGATGGCCTCTTGAGCCTCCCCCTGGCCTGGGATCCTTTGAGACAACACCTCGGTGTTGTTCGCGGTCTTGGGGGAGGAGGCCATCGGAAGGGATGTGCTATTCATCACTGACGGGTCTAGCGACCCCTGCGAAGAGGAGGACAGAGCGATGTTAGACTGGGACAGGCTGCAAGTGCATGACCTAGCATGTTAAAAACAATAAAGTAAAAATGCCGGATATATTACTGTGTCCAGACACTTATGAGTTGGCTAGGGGCTTGATCCTGGGCTCCCACTCCCCGCCGCTGTTGGTGGCCACCGCAGAGTTGTCCGGAAGGGAAGTTTTGCCCTTCTTGGACGCCTCGGCCTCCCCATGTGTGGAGGCCTTCCTCTTCTTTCTCCCCCCAGCAGGGGGGAATGGATTTCTTCTTCTTCCTCCTCTTCCTCGTCGTCTTCGGTGGAGGAGTGCGTCTTGGTGTCTTCGAACGTCACGTCCGAAGTGCCCTTGCGACGGAGACCACTTCTGGTCCCCGGGGCCTTCTTTTTGGCTTTCTTCTTCGGCACGTCATAAGGTGTCGAAAACAACATCTATGTCAAAACTGGGGTTTCTTGGTCTTCGGGCAGCGGAGCCGGACAATTAATCCACCCCGCTATCTCTATCCAGGCCTGAAAAAATTGGTAGGGAGGCTTAGATTCTCTTGCCAAAATATGCCAGTAAAGGATATACCTTGAAAACATGAAAGAACTTACCGAATTAGCCTGGCGTTTTGAGATAAGCCCACGATCCTCGGTCATGGGCGCTGGTACCTCGCCGGCCTTGAAGAGCACCTTCCAGACGTCTTCGTGCGTCATGCCGAAGAGCTTCAGCAGCGTCTGGTGCTTGGCGGGGTTGAAATCCCACAAATTGCAAGTCCGGCGCTGGCACGGAATGATCCGACGGACAAGCATAACCTGGACCACGTTGACAAGTTTGATTCTCTTGCTTATCATGTTCTGGACACACGTTTGGAGCCCCATCAGCTCGTCCGAAGAGCCCGAGACCAGGCCCTTCTCCTGCCAGGAGGTGAGCCGCATTGGGACTCCGGAACGGAATACGGGGGCCGCCGCCCAGTTGGTGCTGCATGGCTCAGTGATGTAGAACCACCCTTATTGCCACCCCGTTACAGTCTCCACAAAGGAGCCTTCGGGCCAGGTGACATTTGGCATCTTGCCCATCATGGCGCCTCCGTACTCCGCTTGTTGGCTGCTCACCACCTTTTGCTTCACATTGAAGGTCTTCAGCCATAGGGATGAAGTGAAGTGGGATGCGGAGGAAGGCCTCGCACACGACAATAAATGTCGAGATGTTGAGGATGGAGTTGGGGGCCAAATCATGGAAGTCTAGCCCGTAGTAAAACATTAGTCCATGGACGAACAGGTGGAGGGGGAATCCCAGCCCGCGGACGAAGTGGGTGAGAAACACCACCCTTTCCTGGGGCTCCGGGGTGGGGACAATCTCTCCCTTGGCTGGAAGTTGATGAACGATGTCCTTGTCTAGGTACGCGGCCTCCCAGAGCTCCTTGATGTCCTTCTTCTTGATGAGGAGGCCATCCACTTGCCTTCAGCTCCGGACCTTATGATTGGACTATTTTTTTGGGCGGAGAAGGCGAGAGCTCGGACGCTGGAGCTCGAGAATGGATGGGAAGGAGAAGGAGAAGGCGTGGGTAAACAAGGATGAACCCTTATCCCTTTATAAAGGCAGTAAAAGTTATGCGCCTCCCTGCTAGCCTTAAAATCCGCCTATTCCCCAAGCACCATGCAGATGGCACGGTTGGGTTACCCATGCCCATATTGATGAGAATCCCGCAATAAGGGGACATGATCTCTACTTTGACAAGACGTGCCAGTGCAACCGCACCTCAAAATACGAAGCAGCAGGGTAAAAACGGTTCGAATAATGACTGGGCAGTGGCGTGATGTCACGCTACAAAAAGTTGTCAGTGGATTGGACTCTCTACGGTAGTGTGTGGTACTTGTTTAGCAGAGCCGGACACGTTTTCTATGTTCCGAGAGCTATGTTAGAGTATTCAGAGAAGGAACCCGCCTTGCAATGCCGAAGACAATCTGCGCGCCGGACTCATCGTCATTGAAGCCTAGTTTAGGGCCTACTGAGGGAGTCTTGGACTAAGGGGTCCTCGGACAACCGAACTATGTACTTTGGCCGGACTATTGGACTATGAAGATACAAGATAGAAGACTTCGTCCCGTGTCCGGATGGGACTCTCCTTTGCGTGGAAGGAAAGCTTGGCGATTTGGATATGTAGATTCCTTTCTCTATAACCGACTTTGTATAGCCCTAGCCCCTCCCGGTGTCTATATAAATCGGAGGGTTTATACATCTAGGGTTCAGCCACAACAATCATAACCTCATAGGCTAGACTTCTAGGGTTTAGCCATTATGATCTCGTGGTAGATCAACTCTTGTAATACTCATATTCATCAAGATCAATCAAGCAGGAAGTAGGGTATTACCTCCATAGAGAGGGCCCGAACCTGGGTAAACATTGTGTCCCCCGCCTCCTGTTACCATTAGCCTTTAGAAGCACAGTTCGGGACCCCCTACCCGAGATCCGCTGGTTTTGACACCAACAGGGCCCAAGCTATGCGTCTATGGATCAATGGTAACAGGAGGCCAGGGGACGCGATGTTTACCCAGGTTCGGGACCTCTTAATGGAGGTAAAACCATACTCCTGCTTGATTATGATTATCGAGTATGAAGATTACAAGAGTTGATCTACCTCGAGATCATGGTGGCTAGCCCTAGATGTCTAGCCTATGAGGATTCCGATAATGGTAAAAGTTTCCCTCTACGGATTAACCCCCCTAGTTTATATACACACTGGAGGGGATCTATGGATTGTACAAAGTCGGTTTATCAGGGAAGGAAACCTCCGGACTCTATTCTTGTTGTTCACGTGTTAAGGAGTCCCATTCGGACAAGTGGTTGATCTTCGACGTGATCCTGTGCGGCCCATGCAACCCGGCCCAAACTCCTAGGCCGAACATCTCAGGACCCCCGAATCCAGGACTCCCTCAGTAGCCCCTAAACTTGCCTTCAATGTCGATGTAGTACACGGACATAAGTCTTTCGCTTTGCAAGGCGGGTTCTCCATTGTACTCCGGATTGAAGATAGTCCGGCGGCGGCTTCCGCATCCAGTCTTTATGATTCCTCCCTGCCGGCACCTCGAGTTCCACGCGTTTTGAGTGAATGCGAACGGTCCGTTATCCTTGTATTTTAATATTCTTGGTAGACACAAACCACGCCTATAAAGCGGGGCGAGATCCCTAAACCTTCATCTTGCATCGCACCAAAAGCAACAGAGCAAGCCACAAAAAACTATGATGAGCGCTCCTGGTTCCTCCTCGCGTCCTCATGGCCCTCAAGAGGGGGACTAGGAGAGTTGTTATGTATCTCACCTCCAGCTCAGTCGACTCCAGACGCAAGGATACCTCCCTCCCCCAGATCTAGTCTCCGTACAGGGCGGGCTAACCACCATAGGTACTGATGCATTGGCGGAGAATTTCCCCAATCCCAGTCAAGGGGAGAGGGTGTGTTTCACCTGATTTATTTTGAGGGGCGTGGGATTCCCAATCCACCCCTTCCTTAGGGGCCTACAGGAACACTACGGGATCCAGCTGCACAACCTTACACCAGGTTCTATCTTACATAACCCTGGTTTTGTCGCTCTTTGCAAACTGTTCTTGGGTTGCGGGGCTCACTTCGAAGTATGTAAAAGCTCCTCTACCTCATCCCCTGCCATCAGGGCGGCAGGTCTATTTTTGAAGTGGGCGGTGCCGAAGTATGGCGTATAGCCAGATCCAGTTACCCCGTCGGTACTCCAAAGAAAGGATGTGCCAAATGGTCTTCGGAATGGTTCTATATTGACGATGTACCACTTCCGGACCCTGTTCGGCGCAGACTGCCGAAATTTTCCAGAGCCCCCTTAAAGAAGCTATACAGCTGGCGTCCAAAATCCTCCGCCCAAGAAGACAGTGCAGAAGTGATGAACTTTGCAAACAAGATCAAGCTATTGACCCATTCCGGACTCTCCATAGTAGAAGTTATGGCTATCACGATAAAGAGATGCATCCATCCACTTCAATCCCGAGTAACTCCCTTACGGAACTACAACGGGGTGGACGACGCAGCCCGCTATAGGCGAAAGGGGCTAGATGGCCAAGCCGCATTAGCGACAGCTCTGGCCGACCTATACAAAGGAGAGGAAGAGGACTTTATGCGTGTAAACTGCCGAGAAGCCTACTCCATGTACTCTCCTATTGAATGGGTAAGTTTTATAACCGCTCATTGCTCTTTTACCCATAGGAATGCATTGCCCGAATACCTTGGCTATTTAGTTTTTGTATAGTAATGGAAGCAGGTTGTCGAGAACATTAACTACCCCGCCCCCAGCCAGAGGATCATGATCGCGACGAAGACCCCGGATTCCATGAGGATCTGGACATATTTGTAGAGTTCAAAGATGGAGTCTACTATCAGGGGAGCCTTGACGGCTCGGAGGTGGCCATTATGGCTAACTACCCCGACCTTTACCCCTTCGTGAAGGTAAGTGTTTGGAAACTGTATTCGCAAAGAAGAGGAATACTTCCACCTGTCTCCTTATTCTCTACATTGGACCATGCTTAGCAGGATCGGCGCTCAGCTAGCCGTACCCAAGGGAGGGCGACCAAGAAAAGGTCAGCATCTTTGTGGAAGGGCCATGAAAAACGAAAGGAGGCCGGCAACGCCTCCGAACGTGCTCCACCATCAAAAAGGTATATACTTCTTTGTTATTATTCGGTTGTGAAGTCGGGTCGTCATTTGAATCCTCCTTCTATTACCGCAGGAGGGTTATTCGGTGCACCATGGGTAAGGTCCCAGCTAGCCGAGCTGCGGCTAACCCGGCGCCGGAGATACCAATCATGACGGGGGCGCATGCTGATGCAGCATAGACTCGCTCGTCGCACAAAGAGACGGGGGCGCATGCTGATGCAGCATAGACTCGCTCGTCCATGACCAACTCCGAAGTCAAGAGTGCGATGAACCATCATCATTTAAAAGAAGCCTTACGCGCCCCTACCTTAATGGAGCCGGAGTTCAACGCCCTAAGCACTGTAGGTGCTTATATCTGAGCTGACCAGGACAGACTCACCGGGGTCGCTCGCCTGTTCTCAAAGGATATGCAGGTAAAAAATTCAGTAACTTAATGCATAGATAGTAGTAGTAGCCCCCGAGACTTAAAGTGGGTGACCAAACAGATTTAAGGATCGTTTGATGACCACAGGTTCTCAAGGAGAAGAACAGCGGACTGACCCAGGAGCTCAAAGAAATAAAGAGTGCACCAATGTACTATGGCAATCATAAAAAAACTGGAAGAAGAAGTAAATAAATAGGCCAAAGAGATAAAGAGCTTGAAGGATCAACTCCTAGAGGCGCAACAAGAAAACCATAAACTGAAGGGCGGCATATTCAGTATGTCTTGTGAACCGTCCGGATTATGGATATAATCATATAATGCGGAATATGATAGTTCGGTTGATACAGGTATGTTGACCGGCCGTCCCGAGGAGGAAATGCCAGTTCTTCAGAGCAACATTTTGAAGGAGCTGGCCAAGCTGCACGAGCATGCTCGAAAGGCGGTGAAGAATATGGCCAAAGCCTTGTGGCATTCCAACGTCCCTCCAAAAAGTATGGAGGGGTTGGCTGATCTATTCAAAGGTGCCAGGCATCAGTTCGAGCTGTGGAAGACATTGGCCTTCCGTGAAGGTTCTCGAGAGGCATGGGCCATGGTGAAAACACGCTATACTGATCTTGACCCGAACCATATGGCCAGAGTTGGACCGCGGGGACCTGACGAGAAGGAAATTCCCATAAGCTTGGTATACGAACAAGTGATGACAGTGATGAAATTTTTGCGACAGGATTGTAAATTGGATAGCCTACTAGATGGCGTAGAAAGGGAGTGAGCATTCTATTTTACATACCCATGTACTTTATGACCAAACTTTATCTCCCACTGAATTGTATGAAAGTTCTCTCATTGCAGACCTTCGGCTTCCGCCTCCGAACCAAAAGGTTGGAGTGTTACTGCATACTATGTTAACCAGGCAATCCGGTCATATTCCTCAAATAGACAAACTGTGTTCGGCGGAGTTATGTTATATTACTTTTTAACGTAAGAAACATCTTCCAAGAAAAATAGTTCCGTTAGGGGTTCCTTTTCTTAGGCTGGGCTTGTATCTAAAGTACAGACAACCGCTATTATGCGTTATTCCGAAAACATCCTATTGAATATGTGCCGCCCAAATATTCTCTTAAGAACGCTAGCTTTCGGCTTCACTAGTCTGAGGTACAATACCGGATAACCCGGTTGTAACAATCACAGAGGTGCTCCCTTTACACCCTAGCCGAACAATCGGGAACGTAGGGTATAAGTACGGGAGCGAGGCAACAATAGATAGTACGGATACAAGAAGCTTGGAAGCTTTGTAATAAAATGCTTCTCTTAAAAGAAGCCCCCATGTATGGTGGGATGTATACATTTAAAGATGCATACCCCCAACAATGGGGTTTATCCGGACATACAATATAACGAGAGATGGGTAAAGAGGGTAAAAAGAAAGAGAAAATAAAAAAAACTAATTTTAAACATAGAGATAAGGGGGAACGAATTATGCGTAAAATCTTCGGAGCCGGGCGGCGTTCCATGGGTTCGGCTCAAGGCGATTATCCTCCGCATTACGAAGGCGATAGGCTCCTCTAGTAAGGACATCATCGATAATGAAGGGGCCCTCCCATTTGGGTTTGAGCTTATCCTTTTTCTTCTCCGAGGGCCGTAGAACAAGTTTTCCTGCTTTGGTAACACCTGGCCTGTTGTTGATACAATGCGAAACGGGCCTTGGCTACATTGCGGTCCTCTTCAAGAACATACAGGTCGTCCTGCCGATCTAGCTCGGCTTCTTTCTCTTCGTAGATGCGCACTCTAGGTGAGTCATGAATAATATCACAGGGCAATTGAAAGGATCGAGATGGACCGAGAGGGGGGGTGAATAGGTACAATTACAAATTTTGATTATTACTAAGCAATTTTAGGCAATAATGCGGAATATGAGAGTGAGCCTAACAATTGCAAGAGTAGTACTAAGTGCAAAGCAAGTAACACGAGTATGTAAGGAAGCGAGCACAATAAGATATACGTAAATGCTAAGAGATAAGTAACCACAAGTAGAGAGTTAGGGTTAGGAATAACCGCAACTCCGGGAGACGAGGATGTATGCCGATGTTCACTTCCTTGGAGGGAAGCTACGTCACCGTTAGAGAGTTGGATGTTACCACGAAGGCACACCAACGCCACGAAGTCTCACCCTGTTCTCCCTTTGAGACAACACCACAGAGGCGTTTGTCAACCAGTAGTGGTAGACCTTGGGGTGGTCTCCAAACCCTCACAAACTTTTCCGGGGGTAATCACAAAGGTCGATTCCTCTCCGAAAGACTCCTACCGCCTAGGAGTCTCCAACCTCCAAGAGTAACAAGAACGATGGGAAAAAGCTCAAGACTTTCTCAAATCACGAATTCCTTTGGTGCAAAGAAGGAGAAGGAATGGATCTATCACTTGATTGGACAACTTCTCTCAAATACTCTCAAATCCCTTGTGGATCTAAGATTTGGTGTGGAGGAGTGAGAGAGAGTGAAATGTGTTCTAGGGTTTGTTCAAAGTGAGTGGTCAGTCGTCTCCCATGGGGAAGAAGGGCTATATATAGTGTGAGCACAATTATGGCCGTTGTAGTGTAAGTGAATGGGTAGCCCGGACATCCGGGCAAGGGGCCGGACATCCGGCCTAGCATGGTTCGAGGAACAAGAGAACCAGAACAGAAAACAGAGGGTCCGGACATCCGGTGGCCAAGCCCGGACATCCGGCATATCAGGAAGGCCCGGATATCTGGAAGATGGCCGGACATCCGTCATGATAACAAACAGGTTTCAGAACCTCAGTTGTTCTATGGGTAGTGGATGCCAGACATCCGGGATAGGGCCTGGACATCCGGCATGTCAGGTAGGCCCGGACATCCGGGGAAACACCCGGACATCCTCGTGCAGCGCAGCACACAAGAGTTCTCTGGATGGCTAGGCCCGGATATCCGACAAGAAGGCCGGATATCCGGCGTGAGGCCCGGACATCCGGCTTGAAGCCCGGACATATGGTAGCCAAGAGACAGAAATAGAAAGTTTTAGCAAGTGCATGTGTGACAATGGGCTTTGTGGCAAGAGCAAGCCGTTAACTAACCCTATCGATCCCCTCTTAATAGTGTGGGATCCTATACTCAAGAAAACAAATATGAAATCAATTTTTATGCTTCATCCTTGAGTAAAATCACTTTGTATGCTCTTGATCCACACATTTCAATGAACCGGGGACTAACACCTGAGATTTACTTAACAACCATTGTTAGTCCCCTACATGTATATTGTCATCAACATCAAAACATGATATAAGAGCATGATTGCTCTTTCAATCTCCCCCTTTTTGATTGTTAATGACTATCACACATGTAGTATCACAGTTGCAATAAATAATCTTAGCATTGACAAACATGAGAGCAAGAATACAAAGTATGTTGATGTTTATATTTGTATTTGGCTCCCCCTCATTGTGAGCATGAGATGAATATGTTAGGATGCATATATATCTCCAGGAGATATATATATATGTGAGAGACATGCACATATGAAACAACCATAACACATGGACTAAAAAAACATTTCATATCCACAAGGTAACAACATAGTCTCACATGGTCAAGATAATAAGCCACAAGGTAACAACATAGTCACACATGATCAAGATAATAAGATAACAACATAGTCTCACATGATCAAGATAATAACATAGGTAGCAACTTAACAAGTTTGAATAATAGTAGAGCTAACACAAATAGCCAATACATCATAGTATGACTGTCGGTGTCAAAACCGGCGGATCTCGGGTAGGGGGTCCCGAACTGTGCGTCTAGGCGGATGTAATAGGAGACAAGGGACACGATGTTTTACCCAGGTTCAGGCCCTCTTGATGGAGGTAAAACCCTACGTCCTGCTTGATTGATATTGATGATGTGGGTATTACAAGAGTAGATCTACCACGACATCAAGGAGGCTAAACCCTAGAAGCTAGCCTATGGTATGATTGTTGTTAGTGTTGTTGTCCTATGGACTAAAACCATCCGGTTTATGTAGACACCGGAGAGGGATAGGGTTACACAGAGTCGGTTACAATGGTAGGAGATCTACATATCCGTATCGCCAAGCTTGCCTTCCACGCCAAGGAAAGTCCCATCCGGACACGGGACGAAGTCTTCAATCTTGTATCTTCATAGTCTTGGAGTCCGGCCGATGATGATAGTTCGGCTATCCGGACACCCCCTAGTCCAGGACTCCCTCAGTAGCCCCTGAACCAGGCTTCAATGAGGACGAGTCCGGCGCGCATATTGTCTTCGGCATTGCAAGGCGGGTTCCTTCTCCGAATAACTTGTAGAAGATTGTGAACACCAGGATAGTGTCCGGCTCTGCAAAATAAATTCCACATTCCACCGTAGAGAGAATAATATTTACACAAGTTCAATCTGCTGACGTATTTCGTGGCGTGACGTCACACCACAACCAAGCCTTTACTCGAATCGTTTTTATTATACCGCCTCAGCACGTTAAGCGAAGCGGTTTCCTTGGCATGTCTTGTCGAAGCAGAGATGGTGTTCCCCTTATTCCGGGATTCTCATCAATACGGGCGTGGGTAACCCAACCATGCCCGTTGCCACGCTCCCTCCATCGAAGGCGAGTTCTAAACGGTCACGGAGACGACTCTTGGTATTCTCCCCCTTTATAATGAGACCAAGGCCCATTCCTTTTCTTCAATCCTTAATCGAATCCGCCCCTCGCCCTGAGTTCCAACACCCAGGGCTCCAGATTCGGGTACTTCGGACCTTCGACAATGTCCGGCTCCGACCTTCAGGGCCGGTGGATGCCCTCCTCCGTCAGGGAAGAGGACGTGCTAAAGCTTAGGGACACCAGGTACTTAACCTACGAGATTTCACATAGGTTGCCTGCCCAAGGGCAAGTCATTCCTACCCCTGAGCCTGGCGAGAGCGTCGTGTTCGTACCTCACCTCTGTCGGGGTTTAGGCTTCCCGATGGATCCCTTCGTGAGGGGGCTCCTGTTTTACTATGGGCTGGAATTCCACGACCTGGCTCCGGAGTCTATCCTCCATATCTCATCATTTATTGTCGTCTGCGAAGCCTTCCTCCGCACTACCCCTCACTTTGGTTTGTGGCTCAAAACCTTCAATGTGGAGCCAAAGATGATTGAGGGGCGTCAGGCAGAGTGCGGCGGGGCGGTCATAAGCAAGAGGGCCGATGCTCCATGGCCCGAGGGCTCTTTTCAGGAGGAGCTCGGTTTGTGGCAACAAGAGTGGTTCTATATCACCGCTCCCAGGGGCAGCAGGCAGAGGCCGCCGCCCGCCTTTCGCCCGGGCCCTCCACCACGGCTGACATCGTGGGTCAATAAAGGGTTCGACTGGGGGCCATCCAAGGACGTACCCCTATTGCAGGGCCGGATTCGAGATCTCCAAGAGAGGGAGATCAATCTGGTCGTAGTGACACAGGTTATGCTGATTCGGCGTCTTCTGCCCTACAAACGTCGCCCCCACCGCCTGTGGGAATTCAATCCGGAGGGACCACGAGCTCTCCAACACTTTATGGGTACAAAACCCGTGGAGATGTACAAACTGTTCTTTGGATCACAAGAAGTGTGTCCGGACTTGACCAAGGACGCTGGCCTAAGCTGCAATCGCCCGGATACTCAAGTAAGTAGCCCTGTGATCGGACCTATCATCCATTTATTTATCATGGATTTGCCTTTTAACCAGCTATCCCTTGAACAAGAGTGGATAGCGCAAGCGAAACTGATACGGTGTCCGGCCCCCCTCCCTGAGACCGCGCCGGGTCCCGTGTTAATCAAAATGTTGGAGGTTGCGCCTTCGGAGGAAGGCGAAGGGGGAAACAGGGAAACTACCACCTCTGTTAAGGAGGCTCTCAGTAAGGGGGGAATCAAGAATCCCTCCCTCTAGGGGGAGAAGAGGACCGCTTCCGAAAACCCGGAGGCCAAAGCCTCGAAGCGGGGAAAGAAATCTGCACCGGAAGGTCCTGCGCCGGAAGGAGTCCTGGCCGTACAGTCTCCCCAAAGGAATCAGCCCTCCAGCGAGACGTAAGTAGAAAAAAGGGAAGTTTTACAATAAGAGGCATCCCTATTTTATTTCTAAGGATAACCGAAGTTTTTACCTTGTAGTTCGGATCTTAGCCCTTCCCAGCAGAGCTCATCCTCGGGGGACCTTCATCCGGAGATGATGGAGAGTGAAACGCCTCCCTTTGCCGTCCCGTTGGGCGGGGCGGACGACCCTGAGGTGTCGTCTCGGAGAGTCTCCCTGAGTCCAGCGAGGCCTGGGAGTTCGGCACCCACTGGAGTGCGGCCGGTGGAGCTGCAGAGTTTGCTTGAGAGGGCGTCTCTCTCAGAAGATCACCCCGCATTAATGAGTGTGGTGATTCAAAGGATCTCATCTGCCGAAAGCGGGTTACATGAGGCCGTCGGAAGTTTACTGACGGGGTTTGAGGTATGCAAAAAAATGACATTCCTGTTGACAGTGTTGCACATAGGGTGCGCCCTGTATAGATAGTAGCCCCTGAGACTCGGTATGTTGTCGAAAGCGACAGCGTGCCTAGGATCATAATCTCAGTTACGAAACATCGCCTTTCCTATGCAGGTGGCGGAGCGTTTGGTGGCCAGCCGGACTGATAGAGTTGCCGAACTGAAGCAGCAACTTGACGTTGCGGATGCGGACATCACGCTGGTCAATAAACGACTTGACGAGTCGCAAGGTAAGTGGTTTTTCCACGGTCACCTGGTAAAGGAGCTGACGCCCATGCCTTACAACATGTATGCTTGATGCAGATGGTGCCGCTGCTGTGGAAGACCTTCGGGCGGAGCTTGCTCGAGCCAAGGACCAAGCCAGAAAAAGTGATGCGGCTGCCTTGAAGGCAGCGGAGGAGCTAAAAGCCGAGAAGGCTACTCACTGCCGAAGCAGGGAGGAAATGGCCGCAATGGCGTGAAATTAAAAGATGCTACCGACCGCTATGAGGTTCTTGAAAGAGAACGCCAAGCGGAGCAAGAGGACCTGAAGAAGGCCACCGCCGAAGCCAAGGATGCCCGTTCTGCAATGCGGGCTATAAAGGAGGAACTGCGTCAGGCCGGAGACATGGTGGCTGGAAAGCCCTTCCTGTTGCATAGGAAATTCATGGATCCGAGGTATGCTCAGTTGGGCCAGCTGTGGAGTGCGGAGGATCCTTATCTGGATTTGGCGGTGAGTGCGGCGGACACAGTTTGGCACTTCCGGAGTCAGAAGGATCATCAAATGGAAGAGTTGTTTTGGTCTCAATTCCATAGTCCGGAGCATCCACTGCCGTTGACTGATCAGTTAGCTGAGTGGGCTGAGCTGAATAGATTGTCCGGACTAGCCATGACAGATGTGGTGGCTCATCTGTGGCCGGAAAGGCCCAAGCCGAAGAGTTATTTTGGTTTATTGCAGCAATTCCTTGGGGCGGTGCCCCATATCAAGGCGATGAAGCAGTCGGCCTGCATAGAGGGTGCACGGATGGCTCTTGCCCGTGTTAAGACATACTGGGCGGAGATAATGCTACCGATGTTGTGTCCCGGGGTTCGGACAAGAGCCGATTACCCACCGAGCACTATTTTGAGGAAGTCCTGCAGGGCGCTCATTTAATAGAGTCGCAGTGCTCGAAAAATGTCATGTTCAAATGACGTGTATGATTTGTGAGATCATATTTATAATATAACGACTTTTTATACTTGTACGTTCAAGTATTGAAATATCTCCTGTGCGGCCGTTAATGTATATGTATGTATAACCTGAAAGATGGCAGTCTTTGGCTTCAGCCCCCATGCACATAGTGCGGGGGTGTTTGCAAAAAAAAGGCGCATTTTCACACTTAATCCAACGCCTTGGTCCTTTGAAGGAGGTGATAGCACAGCAAACTAAGCAACCGGACTATAATGCTTTATCACTTTCACTTAGCCATAGGAGCTCGATGGTGGGGCTACAATATAGCTCCTAGAGGCACTGCGCTCTCCGAACTCGGGGCGCGTGTGTGCCTGACCGGGAAGCGGTCCTTCGTCAAAGCGGAGGAATTCTAAACATTCCAATAGTCGATCAAGTGGTTGACCAGTCTCTCGCTATATCATGACAGTCAGTTTTCGGCTTTCTCTACTGAGGTGCTCGCCCGGCCGAACCGGGGCACAATTGCAGTAGTTCTCCTGGTGCCGCGTTAGCCGATGGAGCGGAACGTAAGGCAGCAAAACACAGGAGCCGGGCAAACCCAACATTTGACCAAAGACATGATTCAGAGCTGATGCATATAAGGCCTAGCTCGAGACGCCGAACACTCCCTAAGGTATTCGGACTTTATGATAACGGGCAGATCAGTGCCCTAAGCTCCTAATGTCCAGGCACAGGCGAAAACTTCTAACGCGGCCGATGCCAAAACGCCAGCCTCCTCCTCGGTTATGGTAGGAAACCGGGGGATGAGTATTAACAAGAGACAGTAAGAAAGGTTTACGCAGGGTCTTAATCTGAAAAGAATCCTTGTAACGGGTCCCTGCTGCACGTCTGCGCCTATGTCTCTGTTGTGCTGTATCCTGGATGGGTGTAGCACGTGATTCATCTGTAAAAGAGAAGAACTTAGTTTGGAAAAAATATCGTGCGAAAGATGTATTTAAAACAGAGTATGATTTGGAAAGATTGAGCTTTATTGGCTCTCATTGTTTATATGTGCAGCCCCTTGTAAAGAGGTATGCGGCTGGGAAGCCCCTTGTTTATTTATGTCGGACTCACCTAACCGTGTCTGAGGTCTAAATGACCTGTTTTTAGGTGCTTTCATCAGCAAGGTTGGATTAATGTGCGGCTGTCAAGGCAGTCTCACGTTTTCCGTGGTCGAGGAACACTCAGAGTTTCCCTTTAATGGGATGATGCCGCGTGGACCGGACATTTTTAGTGCAAGAGACGCGTAAATGCGGTATTGCGTTAAAGCGGGCGAAAGCTTCGTGTCCCAGTAGTGCTTGATGACCACTTTTGAATGGGGCGATATGGAAGATTATCTTTTTGCGACGGAATTTGTCGGGTGAACCGAACACAACTTTTAGTAGTACAGAGCCTGTACACTTGGCATAAGGGCCTGGCGTCACTCCTTTGAAGGAAGTGTTGCTATGGCGAATTTTGGTAGGGTCTATCCCCATTCTGCGGATGGTGTCCTGGTATAGCAGGTTTAAATCGCTTCCGCACAATTTATCACATGAAGTGAGTTCACTGTTTTGACCTCTAGTGGGAAAGTCTTCTGTGCTCCGGTCTGCTGCCTGTGGGATTCGTCATCGTCTTCGCTTGGGTGTGTCGAGCCCCTTGTGTTCGGCGTTAAGTCAGCCGGACTGCTTGAAGACCCAACAATCTCTGTGGGTATGGTTTGCAGGCTTCCCGGGGGTACTATGGATTTGACATATCCTATCCATGATGTTGTTTAGGTTGGATAGTTTGTCACTGTTGTCCTTAAGGGGCATTGTTTTGTTGTTCGGCCGAGAGCTTTTGAATCCGGCGTTGACCGCCTTTCTATTTGGGCCACTTTCTTTATTCCTACGCTGATCTTTTCTGCTCGTGATTTCCCATTTCCATCCCTGACCTCGGATGTACTCGGGTTGCTGGTGCTGCATCTTGCTACCCAGCTATCTTCCCCCGCGCAAAAGCGGGTCATGAGGCTTGTTAGTGCGGCCATTGTTCTAGGTTTTTCCTGGCCGGGGTGTCTTGCGAGCCATTCGTCTCGGACGTTATGTTTAAAGGCTGCTAAGGCTTCAGCGTCCGGACAGTCGACTATTTGGTTCTTTTTGGTGAGGAACCTGTTCTAGAATTTGCGTGCTGACTCCCCGGGCTATTGAGTTATGTGACTTAAATCATCTGCGTCCGGAGGGCGGACATCCTCAAGCTCTTCCCAACTTCCAATGGTATTTTCTGGGAGGCTTTTGAGCCAATGCCGAGCTGGCCCTTTGAGCTTGAGGGGTAGGTATTTTATGGCGTGGAGATCGTCTCCTCTAGCCATATGTATGTGTAGGATATAATCCTCAATCCAGACTCCGGGGTCTGTTGTTCCGTCATATGCCTCTATGTTTACGGGCTTGAATCCTGCTAGGAATTCATGATCCAGTACCTCGTCGGTGAAGCATAGTGGGTGGGCGGCGCCCCTATATTTAGGTGTGCCATTATCTTCGCACACTCGGCGGGTTGTGTTGCTTCCTGGAGCCTTCTTTTTTGTCCCATAGATGGACCTGACTGGGCCGTCCTTTTTGCTAGGATCCTTATTTGGAAAGTGTGCCGGATTATGTGCGGCACCACTTGCCGCTCTTAGCCTGTTATCTGGTCGTCTATCCGGCCAGGCGGCCTCTTTCTTTTTTGACTGTGGGGGCTCTACGGCCTCCTCGTCAAATTCGGGCAACAGTTTGCACTTCGGGTAGCTCTTTGCGTGGTGACTATCGCTGTATTTATCTGCGGTCTTGAGTACTTTGCTCCATCTCATTTTGAGTACGTCTTCCATCGTTTTGAGCTTCCGCTTTTGCTTCTTCAAACTCCTTGCAGTGGCGACGAGCCTTCTGTGAAGGTTCTTATGCTCCGGTGATGTGTCCGGCGTGAGATCGTCTGGACTATTGTTTTCGCCGGGAATGGGTTGCTCGTTCACTGGTTCGCCCTGCTCTATGGCTGGGTCAGTATGGGTGCCGTTGTTATCGAGGCGGGACTTTGGGCGGTGCTTGTGTCGCCGTTTTTGTTGTTTTTCGGGGGAATTATCCTTCGCCGCGTCCCGTTGTTCCTCGTCATCACTTCCTTTTGGTGTATCCACCATGTATACGTCGTGAGTTGAGGTGGCTTTCCAGTGTCTAGTAGTCGCTGATTCTTGGTCGTCTCCGGCATCGTCGTCCATACCGTCGATGTCTTCGGAGTCGAAGTCTAGCGTGTCGGTTAAATCGTCGACAGTGGCTACTAAGTGGGTGGTGGGTGGGCTTTGAGTTTCGTCGTCCACATCCCAACCGCCCTGATCGTAGTCCGGCCGGGGCTCTTCTGATAACGAGAGATGCTTTAGCGAACTTAGGACGTCGCCAAAAGATGAGTGTTGAAAGATGTCCGCGGCGGTGAACTCTATGATCGACGCCCAATAGGATTCAATTAAAGGGGGCGCGGGAGGTTCGAAGTCCGGTAAGGAGTCCGGCGCCTAGGAGTCACGAGCTTCAGAAGGGACAAAGTCAGTATTCGGCTCTATCGCTGTAGAGGTTGCAGCCCCCGAGGCGGTGTCTAACCACCCGTCCTCGATCTGCACAACCGGCTCCGAATCGAAGGTCGGAGCGGACTCGTGTGCGGCCTCCAGGGCACTGTCCGGCAGCAGAGCTAAATCATGCCCATCGTGACAGTGCGGCACGCTCGGCTGTGGCTCGAATCCATTGAAGATCAAGTCTCCGCGGATGTCAGCCGTGAAGTTCAGACTTCCAAATCTGACCTGACGGCCAGGGGCGTAGCTTTCGATCTGCTCTAGATGGCCAACCGAATTGGCCCGTAGTGCAAAGCCGCCGAATACGAAGATCTGTCCGGGGAGAAAAGTCTCACCCTGGACCGCGTTGTTGTTGATGATCGAAGGAGCCATCGAGCCTATCGGTGACGACACAGAGGAACTCTCAATGAAAGCACCAATGTCGGTGTCAAAACCGGCGGATCTCGGGTACGGGGTCCCGAACTGTGCGTCTAGGCGGATGGTAACAGGAGATAAGGGACACGATGTTTTACCCAGGTTCGGGCCCTCTTGATGGAGGTAAAACCCTATGTCCTGCTTGATTGATATTGATGATGTGGGTATTACAAGAGTAGATCTACCACGAGATCAAGGAGGCTAAACCCTAGAAGCTAGCCTATGGTATGATTATTGTTATTATTGTTGTCCTACGGACTAAAACCATCCGGTTTATATAGACACCGGAGAGGGCTAGGGTTACACAGAGTCGGTTACAATGGTAGGAGATCTACATATCTGTATCGCCAAGCTTGCCTTCCACGCCAAGGAAAGTCCCATGCAGACACGGGACGAAGTCTTCAATCTTGTGTCTTCATAGTCTTGGAGTCCGGCCGATGATGATAGTTCGGCTATCCGGACACCCCCTAGTCCAGGACTCCCTCAATGACCATACTAAGATACTACTTCTCCCCCTTTGACAACAACAAGTAAAAAGGGGCGAAGAACTAAACGGACTCGGTCACTCCTGGCGGATGTCATCATGATCAACAAAGAACTTGGGATACTCATCATGAGACGGGAAACTGAAGGTAGAAGTGGACGGAGCCGCGGGAATAGGATCATCATCACTCACGGGACTACCACGGTTACGGAGGCGCTGCTTGAGCTGATTCTTGGAGATGATGAGGCGCGTCTGAACATCATGATTCCGCTGACAGCTGAAAGTGATTGCCCTCATGATAGCAAATTGAGCCTTGCTCATGAACGAGGCGAGGCGTCCACGAGGAGCCGATGAGGAAGATGGAACAGAGGAACTAGTGGGCTGAGTCCCACCAGCAGACCTCCTAGGCTGAGTAGGAGCAACAGTCTGAGCAGCAGCCACCACACGCATATGAGGAGGCGGCTTCCAAATGGAATGAACATCAGTCTTAACCACCTCAAAGGGAGCAGTGTGATCAATTAGAGCCTGAATGAATGGAGCATGAGGAAACTGGCACGTCTAAATGAAACTGCAAAGACGGATCTCATGCCAAATGAAATGGGCTGTGTCCAGAGGCTTAGTGGGTTTATCATGCATACGAACCATCAAGTCAATAGTTGTAAGCCCTCGAGCGATCTCCCTTCTTAGGATAGAGAGTGTGAAGCACACACTAATAGAGGATGTAGTAAGGAGCACGGAAGATAGATACCTCATTGAGTGGACATGCAAGTTCTTCTTTAGTGAGCTGAGAGGTAGGTTTGACAAGTGGCAAGCAAGCGTCAATCCTTTTGGGCTTGTGCTCAGGATCCATACTGTGGATGCAATGGCCAACACCCGAGAGACCCAAAATCTAAACAAACCTGTCATAGGTGATGCTCAGAGTAGTGTTATCGGCCATCCAGGTGACAGTGTTGTTCAGACAAAAGAAACAAGTGGCATAGAACTATAGAATGTTAGATTCATTCCAATCACACCTGAAGGTCATTGCGGGACCAAGAGTCATATCATCAATGATCTTGACCAGATTGTTAGGAAACATGTCAGGATGCTCATGCAGGAAGTTGAGATCCAATCATGAGCTAGGAGCAAGTCCACGCCCATGGACGAAACTGGAATAAAGATCCTGCTGCATACGAGTTCGGAACCGAGGATCCTCAGCATCAGCCACCATCTCATATTGATTGACATCCCAACGAAACACAACATATTGAGCTGCCCCCCACAGTTTTGAAGTTGTGAGGGGGGCGATCCCCGCTGTCAGGGAGCTCCATGGAGATGCGACGACCATGGACAACGGGCATTACAGAACCATGAACTTGAGGCACCGGCTGAGGGAGTCCTGGATTAGGGGGTCCTCGGACAGCCGGACTATGTACTTATGTCGGACTGTTGGACTATGAAGATACAAGATTGAAGACTTCGTCCCGTGTCCGGGTGTGACTCTCCTTGGCGTGGAAGGCAAGCTTGGCAATTCGGATATGTAGATCTCCTTCCCTGTAAACGACTCTGTGTAACCCTAGCCCCGTCCGGTGTCTATATAAACCAGAGGGTTTAGCCCGTAGGGCCACAACAATCATAATCATAGGCTAGCTTCTAGGGTTTAGCCTCTATGATCTCGTGGTAGATCAACTCTTGTAATACTCATATCATCCAGATTAATCAAGCAGGAAGTAGGGTATTACCTCCATAGAGAGGGCCCAAACCTGGCTAAACATCGTGTCCCCCGCCTCCTGTTATCATTAGACTTAGACGCACAGTTCGGGACCCCCTACCCGAGATCCACCAGTTTTGACACCGACATTGGTGCTTTCATTGAGAGTTCCACTGTGTCGTCACGGTAAGGTTTGATCGCTCGCCTTGCTATCAAGGACAACATCACCTCTGGGGGAGCCCTGGCTTTAGGCCAGACCCTCCGACTAGGCGGCTTCGTCATGACCGCCCGTTCGGCCACCGCGCCGACGATGACTTCTCGGGTCATCAAAAACAGCCTCCACGTCAGCTCAGAATACACCGAGCAGATGGATCCAATGGAGCTCTCGTCCTTAAACGAGCTCTTGGATCGCATCGCCACCTTGGGAGTCGCTACAGACTATGATCGGATTGGGCTTAAACCCGATCAAAGGGAGATTAACTCTCCGCCGGTCACCCATCAGATAGCGGTGGTGGAGGAGCAATGCAACGATTCTTCCTCTATTTTGAGGACGAACTATGTCCGGATTCCCGAGCTCTCCGAGCTGGATACCCGCTATGGGAGGACATGGCCCAAACTCCGAACCTTGAATCGGACAGCGGGCCAGAAAAATTGGGCAACATCCCGGAACCCGAACCGCCAAGTTCGGAAGCTCCTTTGCCCCTGGGTCTCAGATCAGGTCAGGGTTCAGACTTCAATCCACCCACCCACCCAGATACAAGCGATCTCTCCCACATTAGACAACAATCCCAAGAGACAGTACATCACTTTTGGGCCAGATTCCTCCTTGTAATGAGCAAGGTCAAGGACTGTCGCGAGGAAGACGCAATCTCATTCTTTTGCAAAAATTGCACGGACAAGGGAATCCTCAACGCCATAAGTCGCCGTGACATAGCACACTTTGCTGACTTGGCGGCCATATTACAGAAGTACTGTGCGATGGAAAGCGCCTGGAAAACCCAATCAAAATTCTGGGATCCTCCGGCTCTCACTAAACCCCTCGTCCAAACTAAAATGGTGCACTCTCGCAAGTCACCCGACCCAATCATGAAGAAACCGAAGCCCACTACAGGGCATGGAACCGTATTGGAGGGATGGCTCAATGGGCCATGCAAAATTCACACCACACCGGATACCATACCAACACACGGCCTTAGAGCATGTTGGATACTCTGGCAGGTGGCCAAGAGTGGCAAGGACCTCCTCATTAACGATACCGCAGAGCATCATCCCGAAGAAAGCAACAATACAGTATTGAAAGTCTTCGAGACTTTCGCCTCAAATAACAGGCGCAAGCGAGCACTCCGCAGCCTCGCCGAAGTCTGCCTCGTTGTAGCAATAAATTCATGGAACGACACGGCCATAACCTTCAAAGCCAGTGACGAACCTCAATTCCGAACAGTCCGAGCACCAGCCGCTTTGGTCCTTAGTCCAATTGTGGATGACTTCCGGCTTAGTAAAGTGCTCATGGACGGTGGCAGCGGATTAAACCTCATCTACGAGGAAACCCTCAACAAAATGGAAATAGACAAGAGCCGCACTGAGCAAAGCAGCACGACCTTCAGAGGAATTATCCCTAGTCGGGAGGCACGATGTGCGGGAAAAATCACACTAGATGTGGTATTCGGCACACCGGAGAATTACAGGTCCGAAGAAATCAGATTCCAAGTGGCCCCGTTCAGTAGCGGATACCACACCCTTTTAGGGCGGGATGCATTCACGAGCTTCCAAGCTATACCCCATTATGGGTACATGAAGCTCAAGATGCCTGGGCCCAATGGAATCATCACTCTAGCAAGTGATCTAGACATAGCACTCCGCGCCGAAAACAAAACCGCCGCTCTGGCCCTTGAGGCATTATCTTAAGCCCTTGCGGCCAAAGAACTAACTGCACTGCGCTCCATAGTGGACAGGGACGACGTGATACTCGACAAACGGTCCAAGTCCACCTCTTTCAAACCAGCAGATGAAATAGTCAAATTCCAAGTCCACCCAACGGATTCAACCAAAACAGCATCCATCGGGGCACAGCCGAACCCCACAATAGACGCTGCATTGTGGACGTTCTTGCGCGAGAATTGTGACATCTTCGCCTGACACCCTTCAGACATGCCAGGTATCCCATGCAGGCTGGCCAAGCATAGCCTAAAAATACTAAAGGGATACAAGCCGGTCAAGCATACTCTTTGGTGCTTTTCAGAACCTAAACGACAAGCCATGGAAGAGGAGCTAGCCAAGTTACTTGAAGCCGGATTCATCAGAGAAATAAAACACCCGGACTGGCTAGCAAACCTGGTGATGGTTACCAAAGAAGGACAAATCCTGGCGCCTATGTGTACCTCAATAAGGCTTGCCCCAAAGATCCCTTCCCTCTCCCCCGCATCGATCAAATCATCGATGCTACCGCAGGACACGACTCATTGTGCTTCCTCGATGCATACTCCGGTTACCATCAAATCAAGATGGCGGAGTTCGATCAAGCTACAACGACATTCATCACTCCATACGGCCCCTTCTATTTTAACACCATGACTTTTGGGCAAAAAAATGTCGGTGCAACCTATCAATGCATGATCAGACATGCCTGGAAACACAAATCGGCAAAAAAATTGAGGCATACGTAGACGACATGGTCATCAAAACCAGACACCTCCGAACATATGAGGCTTACGTTCGACAATCTCCGAACATATGACATCAAGCTCAACCTGGAAAGAATGTGTTTTCGGCGTCCCTGCCGGAAAGCTCCTGGGCTTCATCGTTTCCAATAGAGGAATTGAAGCAAATTCGGCTAAAATCCAAGCTCTGTCACAGTTGGCTACCCCAACAGACCTCAAGCAAATCCAGAAGTTAACTGGATGCGTGGCTGCCTTAAGCCGCTTTATCTCCCGATTAGGAGAAAATGCACTACCTCTCTATCGCCTTATTCGACGCACTGAACACTTCGAGTGGACGGATGCGACTACGGCCGGACTGGAAGAAATAAAGGCCCTCTTGGCTAGCAATCCAATCCTGGCCGCACCAAACATCGATGAACCCATGCTATTATATATAGCTGCAATGCACCAACTTGTAAGCGCAGTGCTCGTCGTCAAACGAGAGGAGGACAGACATAAGTTCCCGCTTCAAAAGCCGGTATAATACGTATCCACTGTCCTCACTCCATGCAAGTCACGGTACCCACATTATCAAAAGATAGCATACGCGGTCTTCATGGCATCCTGGAAACTACGACACTACTTTCAAGAGTGTTCAATCACGGTGGCCTCTGAAGTACCACTCAATGATATAATAAATAACCGCGATGCCACGGGCTAGATTGCTAAGTGGGCTATCGAGCTACTCCCGTTCGACATCACATACAAACCACGGCGAGCCATTAAGTCACAAGTACTGGTGTTCGCACATGAACACATCACCGTGTACCTCCAACGCCGAGGGTGATGCACCGCAGCTCACGTCGAAGGAGACCCGTCCGGAAGCGCGGCATGCAGGCAATCCGGCGGGCGCTTTTGTTGACCCAAAACCCCACACGCCCAGGAGGGACCCAGTCAGGGCGCACGGCGGCTATGGGCTGCCCTAGGTCGACCTGATCGCCCCTAGGGCCTCGAGGTTCGCCGCCTTGCAACAAGAAGGACAGTCGAAGAACGAGGAAGAAGAAGAACTAGGGTTAAGGAGAAAAGATAAAAGATAAAAAGTGGTAGATGATTTGATCGATTGTGTGTTGTTCAATCGGCCGTCACCACTTAGGTATATAAGAGGCGGCTGGACTTCCCGTGCAAGGAAAAGGCTTGGATTCACGTCCAAAACCCTAGTCAAATTCGGATTGGTCTTGTCCGAACTTTCCAAAACTATTCGGTTTAAACTGGCTGCACCTTGCGGGTCTTTTTTGTGGTGGTAAACGACCTCGGATGGAAACGAGTCCAAAAGCAATCTTGACCGCTTCGACGATACGAAAAACGTTCATGTTGAACGTTTATTGATCAGAGGTCATCTTGAGGGTCAAATAGCTCGCCGAAAAGATCTGTTTACTCGCGCTACCAATCAGACATGGCGTCAGGTGGGGCGCGCCATATTTCACCTCGTGACCGTGCTGCACTCCAATTCCTCTAACTTTTGCATACGAACTCAGATTTGGACGATTTTTATATGAAAATCGATTGTTTCGACGAGACGAAGACAACCATGTAGATCAGTTTTCCATTTAAGGTCGTCTTGGGGGCTTAATCAGCCAAACTGTACTCTAAATATAAGGTCTTAGTACTTTGAGCATAGTTTCGGCCTTCGAGATGAAATCGGACGAAGATGACCCAAACTTCAAAGATGTTCATATCAACAATACGGAACTCTTTCATGAAGATCACCCCTCCATTTGAGGCCATCTTAAATAAGTTATTGACCGTGCCAAAATCTGTTGCCAAAAAGTGTGTTCGCACACGAACACGTCACCATGTACCTCCAACACCGAGGGTGATGCACCATAGCTCACGTCGAAGGAAACCCGTCCGGAAGCGCGGTACGCAGGCAATCCAGCGGGCGCTTTTGTTGACCTGAAACCCCACACGCCCGGGAGGGACCCCGTCAGGGCGCACGGCGGCTATGGGCTGCCCTAGGTCAACCTGATCGCCCCTAGGGCCTGAAGGTTTGCCGCCTTGCAATAAGAAGGACAGACAAAGAACGAGGAAGAAGAAGAACTAGGGTTAAGGAGAAAACATAAAAGATAAAAAGTGGTAGATGATTTGATCAATTGTGTGTTGTTCAATCAGTCGTCACCCCTTAGGTATATAAGAGGCGGCTAGACTTCTCGTGCAAGGAAAAGGCTTGGATTCACGTCCAAAACCCTAGTCAAATTGGGATTGGTCTCGTCCGAACTCTCCAAAACTGTTCGGTTTAAACTGGCTGCGCCTTGCGGGTCTTTTTTGTGGTGGTAAATGACCTCGGATGGAAACAAGTCCAAAAGCAATCTTGACCGTTTAGACGATACGAAGAACTTGCATGTTGAACGTTTATTGATAAGATGTCATCTTGTGGGTCAAATAGCTCGCGCAAAAGATCTGTTTACTCGTGCTACCAATCAGACATGGCGTGTGGTGGGGCGCGCCATATTTTGTCTCGTGACAGGGCTGCACTCCAATTGCTCTAACTTTTGGAACGAACTCGGATTTGGACATTTTGTATATCAAAATCGATCGTTTCGACGAGACGAAGACAATCTGTGTAGATCAGTTTTTCATTTAAGGTCGTATTGGGGGCTTAATCAGCGAAACTGTACTTTGAATATAAGATCTTAGTACTTTGAGCATAGTTTCGGACTTCGAGATGAAATCGGACGTGATGACCCAAACTTCAAAGATGTTCATATCAACAATAGGGAACTCTTTCATGAAGATCACTTCTCCATTTGAGGCCATTTTAAATAAGTTATTGACCGTGCCAAAATCTGGTGTCAACAACTGGCTGACTTCGTTGCCGAATGGATAGAGGCCGAACTCCCTAAAGAGTACGGCGCGTACTCCAATTGGATCATGCACTTTGACGGCTCTAAGATGCTGGTTGGTCTGGGAGCAGGCATTGTCCTGACATCCCCCATCGGAGATACAGTCCAATACGTACTCCGAGTATTATACATAGACTCCAACAATGCAGCTGAATACGAGGCTCTGTTGCATGGTCTTCTGATGACAGTCTCCATGGGCATTCAATGCCTAGAAGTTCATGGGGATTCGAACCTCGCAATATCTCAAATAAATGGAGACTTTGACGCCAAGGACCTGAAAATGGTGGCTTACCACAATGCCTTCCTCAAGATGTCAGCTCGGTTCGAGGGGCTTGAACTCCATCATGTGGTCCAAGAAAACAATCAAGCGGCGGATATCCTCGCCCGCATCGGCGCTAAGTGTGCCCCGTCCCACCGAATATCTTCTTGGAAAGGCTGTTTAAGCCATCCGTGGTGTGGCAAGGGGAGACCGACAATACTAGTCCGGATCCGACCACAACCCCAGATCCCGAGCACACTGACATAATCGGAGGCTCCACCACTGAAATAACACCTTCGGCCCACGTGATCATGGTTGTCATCGCCCCGTGGACAGAACCCTTCTTAGCCTACCTAAATAGGCAAGAACTCCCTGAGGACCAAAACGAGGCACATTGCATTGTGCGGCGCTCTAAAGCCTACAAGGTCCACGAGGGAGAGCTTTATAAGAAAAGCACGACCGGAGTGCTCCAAAGGTGCATCTCCGAAGAGCAAGGGCGGCAGCTCTTGGCCGAAATTCATGCAGGACTCGGCGGCCACCACGCTGCAGCTCGGGCCTTTGTAAGCAAGGCCTTTTGTACATGCTTCTACTGGCCAACAACACGAGCAGACGCACAGGACCTCGTCCAGCATTGCATCTGTTGCTAGCTTTTTGCAAATCAAAGCCATATGCCACCTATCGCTCTCCAAATAATCCCCATAACTTGGCCCTTTGCGGTCTGGGGGCTCGATATGGTTGTACCCCTTAAAGAAGGAAGCCATAAGAAAAAATACTTGTTGGTCATGGTGAAAAAATACTTGTCTATATAAACCGGAGAGTTTTAGTCCATAGGACGAACAACAATCATACCATAGGCTAGCTTCTAGGGTTTAGCCTCTTTGATCTCGCGGTAGATCAACTCTTGTAACACCCATACCATCAATATCAATCAAGCAGGAGTAGGGTTTTACCTCCACCGAGAGGGCCTGAACCTGGGTAAAAACATCGTGTCCATTGTCTCATGTTACCATCCGCCTAGACGCACAGATCGGGACCCCCTACCCGAGATCCGCCAGTTTTGACACCGACATTGGTGCTTTCATTGAGAGTTCCTCTGTGTCGTCACCGTTAGGAAGGATGCCGCACCCCGTCTTTAAAGAAGGCGCTGTCGCTAAAGGAGCTTTGGCTGTCGGTCAAACTCTTCGGCTAGGCAGGTTCTTTATGACCGCCTGTTCGGCGCGCCGACAATGACCTCTTAGGCCATCGAAAGCAATCTTCACATCAGCTCGGAACTCACTGAGCAGTTAGATCCGACGAAGCTCTCTTCCCTGAATGAGCTCCTGGATCGCATTGCCGCCCTGGGAGTCGCTACAGATTACGGCCAGATCGGGCTTAAACCCGACCAGAGAGAGGTCGACTCTCCCCAGGTAACCCACCACGCTGAAGTGGTGGAAAAACAATGCGGCGCATCTTCGCCCGCTCTAAGGACCAGATGTGTCCGAATTCCCGACCCCTCCAAGCCGGATACCCGCGGAGGGGAGGATGTTGCCCAAGTCCTGAACCTAAAGTCAGGCAGCAGGCCAGATTCATTGAATAATGTCCAAGAAAGCAAGCCTCCGAATTCAGAAACCTCTTGGCCCCTGAATCTTTTATCGGGCAGGGTACCGGATTTAAATCCACCCACCCACCCAACTACAAGGGATTTATCCCAAATACGGCAAGCGCCCGGGGAAACAGTACACCACTATTGGGCCAGGTTCCTCTTGGTTGTGAACAGGATAAGGGACTGTCGTAAGGAAGAAGTAGTTTCATTCTTCTGTAACAACTGCACGGACATCGGAATCCTCAATGCCATAAGTCACCGCGAAATTACACGCTTCGCCGACTTGACATCCACAGTACGAAAGTACTGTGCGACAGAAAGCGTTCGGAAAACCGAGAATAAATTCTGGGACAATCCGGCCCTGAATTCAACACGAGTCCGAAACAAAAGGGCGCATTATCGCTAGGCACCTGCGCCAAACATCAAAAAACAAAAACCCTCTATAGGGTATGGGACCGTACTGGAGGGATGGCTCAATGGACCCTGTAAAATTCATAGTTCGGGGGAAGTCACACCAACTCACAGCCTTAGAGCATGTTGGATACTCCGGCATGTGGCCAGAAGTGGCGAGGAGCTTCTAACTCCAGAATCCGAAGAACACCACCATAGAAACGCCAGTACGGTGTCGACAGTTTTCGAGACCTTCGCATCAAACAACGCGAGGAAACGAACCCTCCGCAACCTTGCCAAAGTCTACCAAGTAGCAACAATAAACCCATGGAGTGACACGGCTATTACTTTTAATGCCAGTGACAAACCCAAATTCTGGACAGCCCGAGCACCAGCCGCATTGGTCTTCACTCCGATTGTGGACGGCTTCCGACTTAAAAAGGTACTCATGGACGGCGGTAGCAGACTTAACCTCATCTACGAAGAAACCCTACAAAAAATGGAAATAGACTGGAGTCGCATTGAGCGAGGCAACACAACCTTCAAAGGAATAATACCAAGCCGGGAAGCATGCTATTCAGGAAAAATCACACTGGACGTGGTGTTCGGCGCGCCGGATAATTACAGATCCGAGGAGGTCACATTTCAAGTGGCCCCATTCAGCAGCGGATACCACGCTCTGCTAGGGCGAGAAGCATTTACAATTTTCCAAGCCATACCCCATTATGGGTACATGAAGCTCAAAATGCCCGGATCCAACAGAATCATCACTCTTGCAAGTGATCCAGACACAGCGTTTCGCGCCAAAAACAAGACAACCGCATTGGCCCTGGAGGCATTATCTGAAGCCCTAGCAGCCAAGGAACTAACTGCGTTGCGCTCCACGATGGACATGGACGATGTGATACTTGATAAGAGATCCAAGTCCACCTCCTTCAAACCAGCGGACGAAATAGTCAAATTCCAAGTCCATCCAACGGCCCCACAAAAACGGCATCCATCGGGGCACAACTAAAACCCAATGTAGATGCCGCACTCAGAGAATTCCTACAAGAAAATTGGGACATTTTTGCCTGGCACCCTTCAGACATGCCAGGAATCCCATGCAGGCTGGCTGAGCACAGCCTGAACATACTAAAGGGGTTTAAACCTGTTAAGCAGACTCTGCGGTGTTTCTCCGAACCCAAGAGACAAGCCATGGGAGAAGAGCTAGCAAAACTACTGGAAGCCGGATTCATCAGAGATATAAAACATCCGAACTGGCTAGCAAACCTGGTGATGGTACCAAAGAAGGACAAATCCTGGCGCCTATGTGTCGATTTCAAAGACCTATAAAAGCCTGCCCAAAGGATCCTTTCCCGCTCCCCCGAATCGATCAAATCATCGACGCCACTGCAGGACACGATTCATTGTGTTTCCTTGACGCATACTCTGGCTACCACCAAATCAAGATGGCAGAGTCAGACCAAGCCGCAACGGCATTCATCACCCCGTACGGCCCATCCTGCTTCAACACGATGCCCTTCGGGCTCAAAAACACCAGCGCAACATATCATCGCATGATTCAGACATGTCTGGCCAACCAAATCGGCAAAACAGTTGAAGCATACGTAGATGACATGGTCATCAAATCCAAACATGTCGAAACTTTAGTAGATGACTTGAGGCTCACGTTCGACAATCTCCATGCATATGACATTAAGCTCAACCCAAAAAAATGCGTTTTCGGCGTGCCAGCCGGAAAGCTCTTGGGCTTCATTGTATCCGGTAGAGGAATTGAAGCAAACCCGGCCAAGATTCGAGCTTTGTCGCAATTGGATATCCCAAAAGACCTCAAGCAAATACAAAAATTGACCGGATGCGTGGCGGCTCTAAGCCGCTTTATCTACCGCTTAGGAGAAAAGGCATTACCCCTTTATCTCCTCCTGCGGTGCACCGAACACTTCGAGTGGACGGATGCCGCCACGACCGGACTCGAAGAAATCAAAGCCGTACTGGCAACAAATCCGGTCCTGGCCGCACCCAACACGGGCGAACCTATGCTATTATACATCACGGCAACCCATCAAGTTGTAAGCGCGGTGCTCATCGTCGAATGAGAAACAGACGGACACAAGTTTCCTCTCCAAAAACCGGTTTACTACGTGTCCACTATCTTAACCCCATGCAAGTCCCGGTACCCGCATTATCAAAAGATAGCATACGCGGTGTTCATGGCATCCCGGAAGCTGCAACACTATTTCCAAGAGTGTTCAATAACAGTGGCATCCGAAGTACCCCTTAATGATATTATAAACAACCGCGACGCAACGGGCCGGATTGCCAAATGGGCCATTGAGCTCCTTCCGTTTGATATAATTTACAAGCCATGGCGAGCTATCAAATCGCAGGTGTTGGCTGACTTCATCGCCGAATGGACCGAAGCCGAGCTCCCTAAATAGTACGACGCATATTCCAACTGGATCATGCACTTCGATGGCTCCAAAATGCTGGCTGGCCTGGGGGCTGGCGTTGTTCTGACGTCTCCTACAGGAGATACAGTCCAATACGTACTCCAGATAATGTACACGGACTCCAACAACGCAGCCGAATACGAGGCCCTTCTACATGGTCTCAGGATGGCAGTCTCCATGGGCATTCAGCGCCTAGAGGTCCGTGGGGATTCAAACCTCGCGATATCCCAAATAAATGGAGACTTTGACGCCAAAGATCCGAAAATGGCAGCTTATCGCAACGCCGTCTTAAAGATGTCAGCCCGGTTTGAGGGGCTCGAATTTCACCATATAGCCCGGGAGAACAACCAGGCAGCAGATGTGTTGGCACGCATCGGCGCAAAGCGCGATGCCGTCCCTCCCAACATCTTCCTAGAGAGGCTTTTCAAGCCATCCGTAACATGGGAGGGAGAGTCCGGAAACAACAGCTCGAACACAGTCACACTACCCCTCACCGCACATTCTGACACAGTTGGTGGCTCTGCCAACGAAACAACACCATCAACCCACACAATAATGGCAGTCATTGCCCCGTGGACAGAACCATTCCTAGCCTACCTAACTAGGAAGGAACTTCCCGAGGACCAAAACGAGGCCCGCTGCATAGTGCGGCGATCTAAAGCCTACAAAGTCCATGAGGGAGAGCTTTATAAGAAGAGCACAACCGGAGTCCTGCAAAGGTGTACCTCCGAAGAAGAAGGGCGAAATCTTCTGGCTGAAATTCATGCCGGACTAGGCGGGCACCATGCCGCAGCCCGGGCCCTTGTAAGCAAGGCCTTCCGTACCGGATTTTATTGGCCGACCGCCTGGGAAAACGCTCAGGACTTAGTGCAGCGATGCGTTGGTTGCCAATTATTCGCTAATCAAAGCCACATGCCACCTACCGCCCTACAAACCATCCCCATTACCTGGCCTTTTGCTGTCTAGGGGCTTGACATGGTTGGACCCCTTAAAGGAGGAACCCACAAGAAAAAATTCCTACTGGCTATGGTGGACAAAAATTCACCAAATGGATAGAGGCTGAGGGAGTTCCGGATTAGGGGGTGTCCGGATAGCCGAACTATCATCGTCGGCCGGACTCCAAGACTATGAAGATACAAGATTGAAGACTTCGTCCCGTGTCCGGATGGGACTTTCCTTGGCGTGGAAGGCAAGCTTGGCGATACAGATATGTAGATCTCCTACCATTGTAACCGACTCTGTGTAACCCTAGCCCTCTCCAGTGTCTATATAAACCGGATGGCTTTAGTCCATAGGACGAACAACAATCATACCATAGGCTAGCTTCTAGGGTTTAGCCTCCTTGATCTCGTGGTAGATCCACTCTTGTAACACGCATCATCAATATTAATCAAGCAGGACGTAGGGTTTTATCTCCATCAAGAGGGCCCGAACCTGGGTAAAACATTGTGTCCCTTGTCTCCTATTACCATCCGCCTAGACGCACAGTTCGGGACCCCCTACCCGAGATCCGCCGGTTTTGACACCGACATTGGTGCTTTCATTGAGAGTTCCTCTGTGTCGTCATCGATGGGCTCAATGGCTTCTTCGATCATCATCAACGACGCAGTCCAGGGTGCGACCTTCCTCCCCGAACAGATCTTTGTATTCGGTGGCTTCGCACCGCGGGCCAATTCGCTTGGCCAACTGGAGCATATCGAAAGCTACGCCCCTGGCCGTCAGGTCAGATTTGGAAGTTTGAACTTCACGGCTGACATCCGCGGGGACTTGATCCTCGACGGATTCGAGCCACAGCCGAGCGTGCCGCACTGTCAGGCGAGCATGATTTAGCTCTGCAGCTGGACAGTACCCTGGAGGCCGCACTCGAACCCGCTCGATCTTCAAATCGGAGCCGGCTGCGCAGGTCGAGGACGGATGGCTAGACACCGCCTCGGGGGCTGCAACCTCTATGGCGATAGAGCCGAACACTGACCTTGTCCCTCATGAAGCTCGTGACTCCGAGGTGCCGGACTCCGAACCTCCCGCGCCCCCTCCGATCGAATTTGATTGGGCACCGATCATGGAGTTCACCGCAGCGGACATCTTTCAACACTCACCTTTCGGCGACATCTTGAGTTCACTAAAGTATCTCTCGTTATCACGAGAGCCCTGGTCGGACTGCGGTCAGGACGGTTGGGATGCGGACGACGAAGAAATTCAAAGCCCACCCACCACCCACTTGGTAGCCACTGTCGACGATCTAACCAACATGCTAGACTACGACTCCAAAGACATCGACGGTATGGTCGATGATGCCGGAGACGACCAAGAACCAGCGCCCACCGGGCACTGGAAAGCCACCTCATCATATGCCATATACATGGTGGATATCCCAAAGGATGGGAATGGCGAAGGAACAACGGAGGATGACCCCTCCAAGAAACAGCCCAAGCGCCAACGTCAGCGGCGCCGCTCTAAATCCCGCCATAGCAAGAATGAAGATTCCGGCACCGGAGATAATGATACACCGGACAGTGCCGAAGACAACCTACTCCAGCAAGATCCAGCGCAGGAGGACGGAGACGCCAGCCCTCATGAGAGAGCGGCAGAAGAAGAGGTAGAGGATTATATGCCTCCCTCCGGAGACGAGGCAACCCTCGACGATGATGAATTCGTCGTGCCTGAGGATCCCGTCGAACAAGAGCGTTTTAAACGCAGGCTTATGGCCACGGCGAACAGCCTCAAGAAAAAGCAGCAACAGCTTAGAGCTGATCAAGATCTGCTAGCCGACAGATGGACTGAAGTCCTCGCGGCCGAAGAGCATGAGCTCGAACGCCCCTCCAAAAGCTACCCTGAACGCAAGCTGCTCCCCCGATTAGAGGAGGAGGCGTATGAACCCGCATCACCAGGAGACAATACGGCTGACCGACCACCCCGTGGTCGCGACAGAGAGGCCTCTAGGCCCTTCACTAGACCCGTACCCCGGCATCGCTCGAAAAGCACAAAGCCACAGGGGAACGCTTCGGACTTGCGAGATATATTGGAGGATAGGGAAAGACAATCAAGATCGATCTATGGATCGCGTGGGCGCCCCACGATATGTGACGACAACCGTCGCGCCGGACACAGTAAGTCCAGCCGGGCCGAACAAAACAGACAAAGCTCTTTTGAGCTCCGTCGTGATATCGCCCAGTACAGAGGCGCCGCACACCCACTATGCTTCACAGATGAAGTAATGGATCATCAAATCCCCGAAGGGTTTAAACCCGTGAATATTGAATCTTACGATGGCACAACAGACCCCGCGGTTTGGATCGAAGACTATCTCCTTCACATCCACATGGCCCGTGGTGACGATCTTCACGCCATCAAATATCTCCCCCTCAAGCTTAAAGGACCAGCCCGGCATTGGCTTAACAGCTTGCCAGCAGAGTCAATTGGGAGTTGGGAAGACCTGGAAGCCGCATTCCTCGATAACTTCCAAGGCACGTATGTGCGACCACCAGACGCTGATGACCTAAGCCACATAATTCAGCAGCCAGACGAATCGGCCAGACAATTCTGGACAAGATTCTTAACCAAGAAAAATCAAATCGTCGATTGTCCGGATACGGAGGCCCTCGCGGCCTTCAAGCATAATATTCGCGACGAGTGGCTTGCCCGGCACCTGGGACAGGAAAAGCCGAAATCCATGGCAGCCCTCACATCACTCATGACCTGCTTCTGTGTGGGTGAGGACAGCTGGCTAGCACGCAGCAACAACCTCAGCAAAAATTCTGGCAGTCCGGATATCAAGGACTGTAATGGCAGGTCGCGTCGTAACAAAAACAAACGCCGCATTAACGGCGACAATAGTGAGGATACGGCAGTCAATGCCGGATTCAGAGGCTCTAAACCCGGTCAGCAGAAAAAGCCATTCAAAAGAACTAAACCTGATCCGTCCAATTTGGACCGAATACTCGACCGCTCGTGCCAGATACACGGCACCACTGAAAAACCAGCCAACCACAACAACAGGGACTGTTGGGTATTCAAGCAGGCAGGCAAGTTAGTTGCCGAAAACAATGACAAGGGGCTGCATAGCGATGACGAGGAAGAGACCCGACCGCCGAACAATAGAGGACAGAAGGGTTTTCCCCCACAGGTGCAGACGGTGAACATGATATACGCAACGCACATACCCAAAAGGGAGCGGAAGCGTGCACTCAGGGATGTATACGCGATGGAGCCAGTTGCCCCGAAGTTCAATCCATGGTCCTCCTGCCCGATCACTTTTGACCGAAGGGACCACCCCACCAGCATCCGCCACAGCGGATTCGCCGCATTGGTCTTAGACCCAATCGTCGATGGATTTCACCTCACCAGAGTCCTGATGGACGGCGGCAGCAGCCTGAACCTGCTTTATCAGGATACAGTGCACAAAATGGGCATAGACCCCTCAAGGATTAAACCTACCAAGACGACCTTTAAAGGCGTCATACCAGGTGTAGAAGCCAATTGTACAGGCTCAGTCACACTGGAAGTGGTCTTCGGATCCCCGGACAACTTCCGAAGCGAGGAGTTAATCTTCGACATAGTTCCGTTCCGCAGCGGCTATCATGCCCTGCTCGGACGTACCGCGTTTGCAAAGTTCAACGCGGTGCCGCACTACGCATACCTCAAGCTCAAGATGCCAGGCCCTTGAGGAGTCATCACGGTCAACGGAAACACTAAACGGTCTCTCCACACGGAGGAACATACAGCGGCTCTCGCGGCAGAAGTACATTGCAGCCTCTTAAGGAAATTCTCGAGTCCAGCCGTTAACCGACCGGACACGGCTAAACGCGCCCGGAGTAACATACAACAAGACCACCTGGAATGTTCCGAGCATGCGTAGCAGTGCGGCCCCAACCCCAGCCCCTGCAAAACGGCAAGACAGGTCCTTCGCGTACACCATTACGCTCTGAAGATACCATGGGCATGGGGAGAGGGGCACGACCACGATAGGCCCAGAATACGGCTTAACCACACCAGGGGATCTCAAGTGTGTCGTTCTTTTTTTCTTTTCTTTTTATCTTTACCCATAGGACTCTGTTCGTCACAGGCCCTGTCCGGCAGTAGACCTGCCGAACTCACGATGCAACAGCCAGGGAAGGAGAAAGGCTACAATGAATATCTAGGTGGTCTCCATTATGTGCAATGAATCTGTTTTATGCACCATTCCGCAGCCTACCCCTGGAGGGGACATGTTTAACAGTCCCATCCCTTGCTTATCGCACCATTTGTATCGTTCTGCACTTACATCAGTTTTTCTTGAATAAGTAATGCAACACCTTTTTGCTTCCAATTGCATTTCTCTCTTATACATATGTTCATTTGTGACATGTCGCATCCATACGTTTTGGTACGGCTAAATACACCAGGGGCTTATGTTTCCCGCATCATGGTGTGATAAGTCCGAACACTTTCACAAGTGCGGCACCCCGAACTTATAGCATGATATGCATCAGCTCTGAATCATGTCTTTGGTCAATAGTTGGGTTTGCCCGGCTCCCATGTTTTGGTACCTTATGTTCCGTTTTATCGTCTAAGGTAGCACTGGGAGAACCACTACGATTGCGCCCCGATTGAGCTGGGCGAGCGCCTCAGTGGAGAAAGCTAAAACTGACCGTCATGATGAGGCGAGAGCTGGTCGCTGTTCGAGAGGTTTTTTGCGAGTCCTTAAAGACTTATGCCGCTTAGAGCGAGGAGCCGACTTTGTCTGGCCCAAGCGTGGATAGCGCCCCAAATTCAGCCTTCCGAAGACTAGGGGCTTCGCCGAAATTTAAAATTATAGAATTCTATGGCTAAGTGAGAGTGTTCAAGCATTATAAGTCCGGTTGCCTTGTTCGTTGTGTTGAGCGCCTCCCTAGATGGACCCAAATATGGGAACAAGAGTGCTCAAGTTTATCCCGAACACCCCAGCACTCGTGGCATGGGGGCTGAAGTCGACGACTCGCCATCTCTCAGAATTGATAAACAGCCGCACAAAAGGTAATATTTTAAATTAACAAGCGTTGCTTAGCGCATATGAACTAAGTTTTCAGCGTACAGGATAACAAAATGCGAGTCTACTCAAATATTACATCTTTGGAGCACTCACCCGCAATAGTGCGGGCACCCTTCAGGACACTCTTATAATACATCTCGGGCGTGCGGTGCTCCTTGCCCCAGTGCACCTTTGCGCGGGCAAGGGCCCGACGGGCACCCTCAATACAAGCGAAGTGCTTGATGACTTCAACCCACGGGCACGCATCCACCAGCCGCCGCACCAGGCCGAAGTAGCTCCCAGGCATGACCTCCTTAGGCCACAGCCGAACTATGAGGCCCTTCATGGCCTGTTCGGCCGCCTTTTGGAGCTCGACCAGCTGCTTCAGCTGGTCACTAAGGGGCACCGGATGTCCGGCCTCAGCATACTAAGACCAGAAGACCTTCTCCATCGAGCTCCCCTCCTCGACCCGGTAGAACGCGGCAGCATCGGACACGCTGCGAGGAAGATCTGCGAACACTCCTGGAGAGCTCCGAATTCGGGTAAGCAACAGGTAATTAACACTCACATGCTTACTTTGCATGAAAAATGCCTTACCCGCTGCTATTTTCTTCAACGCCTCGATTTCCTGGAGGGCCTTGTAGGCTTCGGCCTTAGCGTCTTTGGCACTCTCAAGAGCTGTTGCAAGCTCAGACTCTCGAGTCTTCGAGTCACGCTCTAGGCTCTCATGTTTTTTCACGAGATCCTGGAGCTCTTGCTGTACCTCCGCCACCCGCGCCTCCTACTTCTCTCGCTCGGTGCACTCTGCGGCCGCATTGCATTCGGCCGCGGCCACCGCCTCTTTTAGGGTCGCCACCTCGTTAGTGGCCCCTGCAATACCCACGTTATCCTTGTCATTCTTTTTGCAACCAAAATCCTTTTCTGTAAGGTACAATTTTAATAAGGTGTTACTCACCTTCCTTGTCCTCGAGCTGCTTTTTGGCACGGCCGAGCTCGTTCTCGGACCGCTCGAGGCTTTCCTTCAAAGTATTGACCTTCGCAGTTAGTGCGGCGGAGGTCAGCAGCACAGCCTGCAATCCCATATTGACATATTTTTTATGACTCCTGCGTATATCTTTTTAGATCCTCAGTCTGGCTTTTCTTTCCGAACACCGAACCGAGCATCAGGGGCTACTGTCTATGCGGTACTATTTTACATATATCAAAATTCTTACCTCAAAGCCTGTTAGAAGGCTGCTGCAGGCTTCGGTCAGCCTGCTCTTGGCGAGCTGCACCTTCTGAATCACCACACTCATAACAGTGCGGTGTTCCTCTTTGATGGAGGCACCATTGAGCGCCTCCAGCAAGCTATCCGGCGCCTCCGGTTGGACGGAGGCTGCCGGCGTCATGGTCTTGCCCTTCTTACGAAGGGGCCGCCCGCCGGACTCCGGAGCCACTATGGGATCCGGAGCCGAGTCCGGTGCAAAGTCCAGGAGGTTGTGTCACGGGGGGTGGAGGTGGTCAGAAGCGAATCCATATCCGACGCACCTAAGGACCCGCTCGACAAAGCGGGAAGATCATCCTTGGGCGGACTGCAGGGTTGTATGCGGCATTAGAAAGACATTGTATGGCAAAAAAGAAAAACCATGAAGTTATTCGGGAAGTCCGGATACTCACGATCTCGCCAGGGGCTTGGCCCTTGGAGGCCAGTCCTCGTCGTCGTCACTAGCGTTGGCAGAGCAGTCCGGGGGAAGAAATTTTCCCTTCTTGGACCCTTCGGCCTCCCTTGTTGGGGAGGCCTTCCTTTTCTTCTCTCCCCCACTGGGGGAGAGGCTTTATTCTTCTCCTCCTCACCTTGGTGAGAGGAGTTGTCCTCGGAGTCGTCGTCCGATAGCACCTGAAAACAGGAACTCTTTCGAGTCCCCGTGGCCTTCTTCTTGGCCTTCTTCTCCGGCACCACGTGGGGTGCCGGAGCCAGCATCCCGGTTAGGCGGGCGTCCGCAGGGTCCTCTGGCAATGGGGCCAGACAAATAGTCTGTTTGGCCTTCGCCAGCCAGTCTTGTCAAAGGTAAAGGGAGTTTAGATCCTACATAGAGTCAAACTATGGAAAACAAGCGTTCTGTAAAGGACAAAATCACTTACCTAGTCAGCCGGACGCTGCGAGCTGAATCCGCGATCTTCGGTAGCGGATGCAGGAGCCTCGGCGCCCTTGAACAGCACCTTCCAGACATCTTCGTACGTAGTGTCGAAGATCCCGCTCAGAGTCTGGTGCTGCGCCGGATCGCACTCCCACATGTTGAAACCCCGTCGTTGGCACGGGAGAATCCGGTGGATGAGCATGACCTGGACTACGTTGACAAGCTTGAGCTTCTTGTCCACCAGCTTTTGGATACAGGCTTGGAGTTTGGTCAGCTCCTCCAAATCACCCCAAATCCGGCCACTCTCTTTCCAGGAGGTGAGCCGTGTAGGGATGCCAGATCTGAACTCAGGGGCCGCTGCCCATTCAGGGTCACGCAGCTCGGTGATGTAGAACCACCCTGATTGCCACCCCTTAATGGTTTCCACGAAAGTGCCCTCCAGCCAAGTAACGTGGGACATCCTACCCACCATGGCGCCTCCGCACTCCGCTTGGCTGCCCTTCACAACCTTCGGCTTGACACTGAAGGTCTTGAGCCACAAGCCGAAGTGGGGCTGGATGCAGAGGAGGGTCTCGCACACGACGATAAACGCCGAGATGTTGAGGATGAAATTCGGTGCCATATCATGGAAATCCAGGCCGTAGTAGAACATGAGCCCCCGGACAAAGGGATGAAGTGGGAAGCCCAGTCCGCGTAGGAAATGGGGAATAAATACTACCCTCTAATGGGGCCTAGGGGTGGGGATGAGCTCTCCCTCGTCGGGGAGCCGGTGCGCGATGTTGCTGGACAAATATCCGGTGTTGCACAGCTTCTGGATCTGCCCCTTCATGACGGAGGAGGCCATCCACTTGCCTCCCGCTCCAGACATAGTTGGAGAAGGTTGAGGTGAGAAGTGCGGACTTGGGCGCTGGAGCTCGAGTTCGCGGAGTTGGATAAGCCAAGGAGGAAGAAGGCGCAGGTAAAAGGGTTGGACCTTTATCCCCTTATATGGGCGGACACAAACATGCGTCCCCACCGGCCTGATAAAACTCGCTTATCCCCCAAGCGCCACAATCAATGGCGCGGCTGGGTTACCCACGTCCGTATTGATGGGAATCCCGGAATAAGGGGAACACGATCTCTGCTTCGACAAGACGTGCCAAGGAAACCTCTTCGCTAAACACGCTGAGGTGGTACAATAAAAACAATTCGAGTAAAGGCTTGGTAGTGGTGTGACGACACGCCACGAAATACGTCAGCAGATTGAACTTGTGTAAATGTTATTCTCTCTACGGTGGTACGTGGAATTTATTTTTGTAGAGCCGGACACTATCCTGGTGTTCACGATCTTCTATAAATTATTCGGAGGAAGATCCCGCCTTGCAATGCCGAAGACAACATGCACGCCGGACTCGTCGTCATTGAAGCCTGGTTCAGGGGCTACTGAGGGAGTTCTGGACTAGGGGGTGTCCGGATAGCCGAACTATCATCGTCGGCCGGACTCCAAGACTATGAAGATACAAGAGTGAAGACTTCGTCCCGTGTCCGGATGGGACTTTCCTTGGCGTGGAAGGCAAGCTTGGCGATACGGATATGTAGATCTCCTACCATTGTAACTGACTCTGTGTAACCCTATCCCTCTCCGGTGTCTATATAAACCGGATGGCTTTAGTCCATAGGACGAACAACAATCATACCATAGGCTAGCTTCTAGGGTTTAGCCTCCTTGATCTCGTGGTAGATCCACTCTTGTAACACACATCATCAATATTAATCAAGAAGGACGTAGGGTTTTACCTCCATCAAGAGGGCCCGAACCTGGGTAAAACATCGTGTCCCTTGTCTCCTGTTACCATCCGCCTAGACGCACAGTTCGGGACCCCCTACCCGAGATCCGCCGGTTTTGACACCGACGGAGGCCAAGCCTGTAAAGACGGCCGAATCCAGACCGGTGATAGACTTCATATCCGGGGTTGTACACCGTTACGGCATCCCCCACAACATCATAACTGACAATGGTACAAACTTTACGGCCGACAAAGTTAAACTCTAGTGCAAAAGCATGGGCATCAAGCTCGACTACGCTTCAGTCTATCACCCACAAACAAACGGACAAGTCGAACGGGCCAACAGTCTTATTATGAGCGGCATCAAACCCAGACTAGTGCGATCCCTCAAGGAATCAAACACGCACTGGGTAGAGGAGCTTGACTCCGTACTCTGGGGGCTGCGGACCACGCCGAATCGCACTACCGGATTCACACCATTTTTTTTGGTATACGGCGCAGAGGCAGTTCTGCCCTGCGACATAATACATCACTCACCTCGAGTGCGCATGTACGAAGAAAGAGAAGCCGAGCTCGATTGGCAGGACAGCTTGGACGCATTGGAGGAGGAGCGCGACGTGGCAAAAGGTCGTTCCGCATTCTATCAACAACAGGCTCGAAGATATCAAAGCAGAGAAGTACGGGCCAAAACTTACAACGTTGGCGAACTAGTTCTACACCTACCGGACAAGAAAAAGGACAAACTAAAGCCCAAATGGAGGGTCCCTACATAATCGACCAAGTACTGACTGGTGGTGCGTACCGTCTGCGAAACGCATCGGACAACCGACTCGAGCCGAACCCATGGAACGCAGCACGTCTATGAAGATTCTACGCCTAGCGCCGGACTCTGTGTTCGTCTCCTTCCTCTGCCCCCTTTTTTTTATTTTATCACATTAAGCTGTCTGGCATTTCTCTCCTTCTTCCTCCCTTTTCCTTTTTCTTCTCCCAAGCCCTTAGGGGCTTGCTTGCGCATCATCCGCACATACTTGACGCGCCAGCCGCGCTCATCATACCTGGGGGCTTCTTTATTAGAAGTTTATATAAACGGGCCTCATGCCCAAAACATGCGTTACACTTCCGCATGAACCTTTTATACACCATTATATGCATCGATATGACTTAAAGTTTTGGCCAAGCCGGGTTACCTGGCTCCTGTGCTTACCCCTACGTTCCTGTTCGTTTGGCTAGGTGGTAAAGGGAGCACCTCTGCGATTGTTACTGCCGGGTCAGCCGGATGTGTACCTTAGACTGGGTGAAGCCGAAAGCTAGCGTTCTTAAGGGAATATTCGGTCGGTGAACTAAAAGATGATTTTTCTTGTTTATTTATCTGCCCCCAGACTCTTTTCTGCTCTTTTTAGCAGTTCAGACATGCACTTTAGGGCATGCCTCCCAGGGAAAGGAACCCCTAACGGAACTATTCTCCCTGGAAGATGTTTCTTACTAACCATGTAATATAACATAACTAGTTGGGCACTTGTCTGCTAAAGCAATTATGACCCCTACGCCTTGTCTCCATGCATGCCCCGGTTCTTACATAATCGAGAGGATATTCGGACACACTCCAGACTATAGGGTCCAGAGGTCAAAGCGAAAAGGTCCGCAATGACAAACGATCTACAATCCGGCTAGAAGGAATTTTTCATGTCATTTTAAATTACAGAGTCAAATCGACTCAGTATATTCTTCTGCAATACCATCCAACAGGCGGGCTAATTTACAGTCCTGTTGAGAATACTTTGCAGCCAGCTCTACCTGGCCATATACTAAACTGACAGGGATCTCCTTTCTGTCCGGACCCATAGGGCCGACCTCGGCCATGTGGTTCGGGTCCGCCTTCGTGTACCGAGTCTTCACCATGGCCTAGGCCTCCCTGGCACCTTGACGACAGGCCGATATATTCCACAATCGGAAGCGCTGCCGCACTCCCTCAAGCTTCTTGGCAAGCTCCCCAAGGCCTTCGGGAACGGAGACGGATGGCCACATAGCCTGGACGACACCCTGCATTGCCTGCCAAACTCGTTCGTGCAGTTGCAACAGCTTGAGAAGAAGGTCCCCCGTTGAACCGGGCATTTCCTCCGCAGGACGACCTATCAGCAGACCTACAGACATAGCTCTGTCAATCGACTTCCTCGCCGATTTTTTTTCGAGAATTCGTTCAAGCACTTACTAAAAATGCCGCGTCGAAGTCGTTGATTCTCCTTTATGGAAGCAGACAGCTAGATACGAACATCCTGTAGTTCCTCGCCCAGCTGGGTATTGGCGTCTTGAAGTTTGTTCTTCTCTTGCCTCACCCTTGTCAGCACGCTCTCGCCAGCCTTTAGCTGGCGTAGGAGTTGTTGCTTGTCCGGATTTACTCCGGTTTCATCTGCATTGTTATCGTCAGCATTGCACTCACGCCGCACTTCACAATGGACTTATTTTTGGGAACATACATTACCTAACGGGGTCTCCTTTCCAATTGCTGAAGCGGCCAGTGCAGCCTCAAGTTGGGCCTTGCACTCCGCCAACTCCTGAGACTATTGCGTGTTCTTCTCTGTAAGACCCTGCATAACACATGATCCTTAAAACAATTATCTTAACTATTTCAAGTCTCGGGGGCTACTGACATATATAACTATCAGATTTACTCACCCGTATGTCTTTTACATACTGCTCTGATGCCCTGGCTAGACCATTTCGAGCGGCACGAAGGTACGCATCTCCTGTATTAAAGGCGTTCAACGCCTCCGGGGAAAAACATGCATCCTGAAGAACAGTCCAGCGCTACCGGTGGTTCATGGCGCTCTCCACCTCTGAATTGGTGGCAGATAGCTCGTCTGCATCCTCTGACGAAGGAACGCCCGACGCGCGTCCCGTATCCGCCTCCGCTTCCGGACCCGGCCTTGATGTTTGGCCGGTGGATATAGTCCGGCGGGCTCTCTTCTTCCTAAGAAGAACAGGGGCGTTAGAATGACTTGAGGGCAATTCGCACACCGTACCGTTGCACCAGAGTCTCGATCTGGTCCGCACCTCTTTTTTGCCCGCCGGGATTTAGCGGCCCTTGTTGGCTGCCCACCGCGGGCCCGGCACTCCGCCTCAAGGATTTCCCCTACAAAACGAAACACTATTGATCTACAGCATTCAAAATAAGGCATGGATGGATCTCCTTCATAGTACCAGGACTTCGGTCTCGACTACCTTTGAGGCTGGAAGCAATCTGGGATAATCGGCCGTAATGGCCACTAAGGTGTTATCCTTACTCAATTGATGAAACACCCCATCAATTAACTCCACACATAAGTCCGGATCCTCTTGGGAATCCGGATCGAGGGACCATTCCGAGTCCTCGGGCTGTGGGCAAGAGCTGTTGATCTCCTTCACCGTCTGGCGTAACTCCTGCGTTAACATCACCAGACTGAATACTCAATCATGGGAATTTCGAAAGCGGGTAGATGAGTAAAATTGTTCGCTTACCTAGCTTTGAGGATTGTTCATAGAAAATCCGTTCAATGGACTAACACGGAGAAAATCCTCCTTCTCCCCTTTGTACAGGCCGGACAAGATCTTCACCAGATCAGCGATCGATCCCGGCCCCTTACGGCCATGACGGGTGGCATCATCCTCCCCATTGAAATCCCACATGGGGTGGCCCCTATATTGGAGCGGATGCACCCCTCGCATAATGCATGTGGCCATGACCCCAATCATGGTCAGTACGAAATGAGCCAATAATCTTATTCGGCCCATCAGGTACAGGACGTCCCTGTCGTCCTCCCATTGAGGGCTTCACGGACGCCAACTTAGGCGTTTCTTCAGAGGAGCATTACTGAACTCCGGGAGGCTGATCCAAACTGGATCCGGTAGCGGGGCGTCTTCCATGTAAAACCATTCCAAAGGCCAGTCTTCGGACGCCTTCTTCGGGGTTCCGGATAGATATCCGGTCCCGGCGATGCGCCATACTTCGGCTCCGCCCACTTGATATATTGACCCCTCATGAGAGCGGGGCACGAGGCAGAATAATCTTTTCCACAGTGCAATATGAGCCTCGACGCCCAAGAACAGCTCGCAAAGGGCCACGAAGCCCGCGATGTGCAGAATGGAGGCAGGCACAACTGGAGGTCGTAGAACTCCAGGAGCCCCCGGAGAAATGGATGTATTGGAAATCCGAGTCCTCTCATTAGATAAGGGACAAAGCATACCCGCTCTCCTTTGGAGGGATTGGGGACGCTCTCCGCCTGTTTTCCGCCCTTGTAGGTGGCGAGTCCGGCTCGAACCGGAACCATGAAGGCCGGGGGAAGAAATCCCTTGGTTTGGAGCGCCACTAGCTCGCTGTGCTGGACTGAGCATCCCTCCCAATCTGGGGGCTGGGAGCGCGAGAGGAGGAGCCGCGTCGACTGTCCATGATGGAATGGGTCTGTCAAAGGCGCTCCGATGAATACTCGCGGAAGGAGTATGGTATGATTCGGATCTAGATCCTCGTCTCTTTTTATAGGCGGCTCATTTGCGCAGCTAGGGGGGGGAAATGTAAAAAATACCCTGGCTTTTCACATTCGTTCGACACGTGGAAAATGGCCTTTATTGGGCGCGGAAGCCAAGGAGCGCAGCATTTATCAGAAGCCGGACACTATTCTAGAAGTATAGGGAGCTGGAGAAGAACCCGCCTTGCAATGCCGAAGACAATTTGCGCACCGGACTCGTCTTCATTGAAGCCTGGTTCGGGGGCTACTGAGGGAGTCCGGGATTAGGGGGTGTCCGGATGGCCGGACTATGACCTTTGGCCGGACTCCCGGACTATGAAGATACAAGATTGAAGACTTCGTCCCGTGTCCGGATAGGGACTTTCCTTGACGTGGAAGGCAAGCTTGGCGATACAATATGAAGATCTCCTCCCATTGTAACCGACTTTGTGTAACCCTAGCCCTCTCTGGTGTCTATATAAACCGGAGAGTTTGAGTCCGTAGGATGAACAACAATCATACCATAGGCTAGATTCTAGGGTTTAGCCTCTTTGATCTCGTGGTAGATCAACTCTTGTAACACCCATACCATCAATATCAATCAAGCAGGAGTAGGGTTTTACCTCCACCGAGAGGGCCCGAACCTGGGTAGAAACATCATGTCCCTTGTCTCCTGTTACCATCCGCCTAGACGCACAGTTCGGGACCCCCTACCCGAGATCCGTCGGTTTTGACACCGACACCCCCTCTACTCTCTTGTGATGAATTGAGTTTCCCCTTTTAAGTAATCTTATCAGATTGAGTCTTTATGATGAGGACACTTGATGTATGTCTTGTCAAGTTTATCTGAAGTGACAATGGGATATCACGTGCCACTTGATGTATGTTTTGGTGACCAACTTGCGGGTTCTGCCCATGAACCTATGCATAGGGGTTGGCACACGTTTTCTTGACTCTCTGGTAGAGACTTTGGGGCACTCTTTGAAGTACTTTGTGTTGGTTGGATGAATCTGAGATTGTGTGATGCATATCGTATAATCATGCCCACGGATACTTGAGGTGACAATGGAGTATCTAGGTGACATTAGGGTTTTGGTTGATTTGTGTCTTAAGGTGTTATTCTAGTATGGACTCTTGAATAGATTGATCCAAAAGAATAACTTTGAGGTGGTTTCGTACCCTACCATAATCTCTATGTTTGTTCTCCGCTATTAGTTGCTTTGGAGTGACTCTTTGTTGCATGTCGAGGGATTATTATATGATCTATCTATGTTATTATTGTTGAGAGAACTTGCACTAGTGAAAGTATAAACCCTAGGCCTTGTTTCCCATCATTGCAATACCATTTACGCTCACTTTTACCATTAGGTACCTTGCTGTTTTTATAATTTCAGATTATAATTACCTATATCTACTATCTATTTTGCACTTGTATCACCATCTCTTCGCCGAACTAGTGCACCTATACAATTTACCATTGTATTGGGTGTGTTGGGGACACAAGAGACTCTTTGTTATTTGGTTGCAGGGTTGTTTGAGAGAGACCATCTTCATCTTACGCCTCCTATGGATTGATAAACCTTAGGTCATCCACTTGAGGGAAATTTGCTACTATCCTACAAACCTGTGCACTTGCAGGCCCAACAACGTCTACAAGAAGAAGGTTGTGTAGTAGACATCACTACAAATGTGTCACTTTTCCATATGTACCTTTTTTCGCCATTATATGCATCAATATGACTTAAGTTTTGGCCAAGCTGGGTTGCCTGGCTCCTGTGTTTATGCCCTACGTTCTCGTTAGTTTGGCTAGGGCATAGTGGGAGCACCTCTGCGACTGTTACTGCCGGGTCAACTGGACGTGTACCTCAGACTGGGTGAAGCCGAAAGCTAGCATTCTTAAGGGAATATTCGGTCGGTGAACAAAAGATGTTTATTACCTATTTACAATATAAACCCTAGATGTTTCATATCCTGCGTCTCTGTTCGCAGTTCGGACATGCACATTACTGCATGCGTACCTAGGGAAAGGAACCCTTAACAGAACTATTCTTCCTGGAAGATGTTTCTTACTCCATGTAATATAACATAACTAGTTGGGTCCTTGTCTGTTCAAGTAGTTATGACCCCTACGCCTGGTTTCCACGCGTACCCCGGTTTACATAACTGAGCAGGTATTCGGATAGACTCCGGACTATCGGGTCCGGAGGTTGAAGCGAAAAGGTCCACCATGACAAATGATTTACAATCCGGCTAGGGACAAAATATGTCATTTGAAGTACACAGTTACTTAGACTGACTAAATTCTTCTTCTATACCATCCAACAGGCTGTCTAGCCTACAATCCTGTTGGGAATACTTTGCGGCTAATCCTACCTGGTCATATACCAGACTAACGGGGATCTCTTTCCCATCTAACCCTACAGGTCTGACCTCGGCCATGTGATTCGGGTCAACCTTGGTGTACCGCGTTTTCACCATGGCCCGGGCTTCCCTCGCAACTTGCCGGCAGGCAGATATCTTCCATAATCGGGAGCGCCGCTGCACTCCCTTGAGCATCTCTACAAGCTCCCCCATGCCTCCTGGCAGGGAGGCGGATGGCCACAAGGCCTGGGCAATACCTTGCATCACCTGCCGAACTTGTTCGTGCAGTTGTGAGAGCTCTCGCAGAAGATCGCCTGCGGATCCGGGCATCTCCTGTTCGGGGCGACCTATCAGCATACCTACAGACATAACTCTATTAGCCCGTTTCTTCGCCAAACTGTATAAAGGTTCATTTGAGCACTTACTAACAATGCCGCGTCGAAGCCTCTTATTCTCCTTCACGGAGTCAGCAAGCAAGGCATGAACATCTTCTAATTCAACGCCCAGCCGGGTATTGGCATCCTGGAGATCGTTTTTTTCTCGCCTAACCCGTGTAAGCACGCGCTCGCCAGCCTCTAGCTGTCGTTGAGCATGTTGCTCATCCTCTGGTTTGATCTCCGGATTCACTCCGGGATTGTCTGCACAATCTGTTGTTAGATTTGCGAGCATGTCGAATACTTACTGGTACATGTAATTACATTCTTTTTGATCGAGACAAGTATTACCAGATGAGGCCTTCTTGGATTCCCCCATTCCGGCAACTGGGCTAGCTGGGCTTTGCACTCCTCCAGCTCTTGAGATAAATGGGTATTCTTCTCTGTAAGAATCTGTGCATACAATGATCCTTAAATCAGTTCTGCCAACTGTTTCAAGTCTCAGGGGCTATTGATATACATAATTATCAGTTTTTCTTACCCGTATATCCTTTAAATACTGGTCTGTGGCTCTATCAAGCCCACCTTGAGCAGCTCGGGTGTACGCGTCTCCCGAGTTGAAGGCATTGAATGCTTCCTCAGAGAAATTAGGGTCGCGAAGTATGGCCCGTCGGCGCCTGTGATTCATGGCGCTCTCCACTTTGGAATTTGTAGCAGATATTCTATCCGCATCCTCTGTAGGAGGATCGTCTGGTGTTGTCCCCGCATTAGCCTCGGCCCTTGAGTCCGGCTCTGGAGTCCGGCTGGTGGAGGCGTAGCCGGTAGGATCTCCTGACGCAATCCGGCAAGCGCTTTTTCTTCCATGGGACAGTGGACATTGTTATATTTTAAAGACGATAATCACAGAGCAGGTTTTTAATCATACCTCTGCGACGGCGTCTCGGTCCTGACCTCCTTCCTTTTAAGGATACCGGCTTCGGTGCCCGTTGTTGGCGAGTTAACGCGGGTTCGGCACGGCGCCCCGATGTCCTTCCGTATAAAGCGCAATGCTTGTGCGGTGGGTAAGGCGTAAAGAAGGGATCCTTCTCAGAAGTTAGGACTCCTGTTTTACTTACATGTGACGCAGGGAGTAGGCCAGGATAATCGGCTATGATGGCCACCAAGGCACCGTCGCATCTTGCCTGGTAAAACGTCCTGTCGGCGAGCTCCACAAATACGTCCGGATCTTCTTTGAGTCCGAGGTCGAGGGCCCGGCCAGGGTCCTCTAGCTGTGGAGACAAACTATGGACCTCCCTCACAACTTTTCGCAGTTCCTCCTATGAATTAGCAAGGTAAATATTTGTGTTAATAGAATGTTGGAATGGATAGAATTGAGTAAAAGATAGCATCTCACCCAGCCTGGGGGGTTGTACATGGAAAATCCATCCCGTGGCTTAATGCGTATAAACTCCTCTTCTTCTCCTTTATACAAATCGGACAATATTTTTGCTAGAGCGGTGGCGGAGTCCAGACCTTTACGACCGCAGTGGGTGGCATCATCTTCTGCATTGAAGTGCCACATGGGTTTCCCCCGATGCTGGAGTGGCTGCACCCCCCGCATTATGCATATTGACATAACCTCGATTATTGTAAATCCTGATTTGGCCAGCGTTTTTATCCTGCCCATCAGATAAAGTACCTCTCTGTTATCTTCCTCCTGGGGGCTCCGGGGACGCCAACTATGGCATTTCTTCAGTGGGCATTGGTAAACTCAGGAAGGCCCATCCGGATAGGGTCTGGAAGGGGGACGTCCTCCATATAAAACTACTCCGAAGGCTAGTCTTCAGATGTCTTCTTCGAGGTGCCGGACAGGTATCCGGTCCTGGCGATGCACCATATTTCGGCTCCGCCCACTTGATATATTGATCCCTCCTGAGTGCAGGTGAGGGAGTCCTGGATTAGGGGGTGTCTGGATAGCCGAACTATCACCGTTGGCCGGACTCCTGGACTATGAAGATACAAGATTGAAGACTTCGTCCCGTGTCTGGATGGGACTTTCCTTGGCGTGGAAGGCAAGCTTGGCGATACGGATATGTAGATCTCCTACCATTGTAACCGACTCTGTGTAACCCTAGCCCTTTCCGGTGTCTATATAAACCGGAGGGTTTTAGTCCGTAGGACGAACAACAATCATACCATAGGCTAGCTTCTAGGGTTTAGCCTCTTTGATCTCGTGGTAGATCTACTCTTGTACTACCCATATCATCAATATTAATCAAGCAGGAGTAGGGTTTTACTTCCATCGAGAGGGCCCGAACCTGGGTAAAAACATCGTGTCCCTTGTCTCCTATTACCATCCGCCTAGACGCAAAGTTCGGGACCCCCTACCCGAGATCCGTCGATTTTGACACCAACATTGGTGCTTTCATTGAGAGTTCCTCTGTTCCGCCATCTTTAGGTCCGATGGCTCCTTCGATCATCAACAACAACGCGGTTCAGGGTGAGACTTTTCTCCCCGGACAGATCTTCGTATTCGGCGGCTTCGCTTTGCGGGCCAATTCACTTGGCCATCTGGAGCAGATCGAAAGCTACGCCCCTGGCCATCAGGTCAGATTTGGGAGTTTGAACTACACGGCCGACATCCGCGGAGACCTTATCTTCGACGGATTCGAGCCACAGCCAACACGCTGCACTGTCTCGATGGGTATGATCTAGCTCTGCCGCCGAACAGTGCCCTGGAGGCCGCACCAGCGTCCGCTCCGACCCTTAGCTCGGAGCCGAGTTCCCCGATCGAGGACGAGTGGCTGGACACCGCCTCGGGGGCTACAATCTCTACGGCGATTGAGCCGAACACCGTCCCTGTCCTTTGCAAAGCCCGTGACTCCGAGGTGCCGGACTCCTCTCCGGACTCCGAACCTCCCGCGCCCCTGCCAATCAAATCCGATTGGGCGCCGGTTATGGAGTTCACTGCCGCGGACATCTTTCAGCACTCGCCCTTTGGTGATATCCTGAATTCACTAAAGTATCTCTCTTTATCAGGAGAGCCCTAGCCGGACAATGGTCAGGAAGGTTGGGATGCGGACGATGAAGAAATTCAACGCCCACCCACCACCCACTTTGTAGCCACTGTCGATGATTTAACCGACATGCTCGACTTCGACTCCGAAGACATCGACAGTATGGACGACGATGCGGGAGACAACCAAGAACCAGCGCCTACAGGGCACTGGAAGGCCACCTCGTCATACGACATATATATGGTGGACACCCCAAAAGATGGGAATGGCAATGGGACAGCGGAGGATGACCCCTCCAAAAAATAGCCCAAGCGCCGGCGTCAGCGGCACCGCTCTAAATCCCGCCACGGCAAAAATGGTGATTCCAGCATGGGAGATAATAACACCCCAGACAGTGCCGAAGACAACCCCCTCCAGCAGGATTCAGCACAGGAGGAGGGAGAAGCCAGCCCTCATGATAGAGCGGCAGACAGAGAGGTAGAGGACGATAATTATATGCCTCCCTCCAAAGATGAAGCAAGCCTCGAGGACGACGAATTTGTCATGCCAGAGGATCCCATCGAACAAGGGCGTTTCAAGAGGAGGCTTATGGCCACGGCAAGCAGCCTCAAGAAAAAGCAGCAGCAGCTTAGAGCTGACCAAGACTTGCTAGCTGACAGATGGACCGAAGTCCTTGCAGCCGAAGAGTACAAACTCGATCGCCCCTCCAAGAGCTACCCAAAACGCAGGGTGCTACCCCAATTAGAAGAGGAAGCAACAAAACCTACATCACCAGCGCATGACGCGGCCGACCAGTCACCTCGTGGCCGCGACAGAGAGGCCTCTAGGCCCTCCACTAAAGCCGCACCCCGGCGTCGCTCGAAAAGTACAAAGCCACGGGGAGATGCGCCAGACTTGCAAGACATATTGGAGGACAAGGCAAGGCACATAAGATCGATCTACGGATCACGTGGGCGCCCCACGACACGTGATGACAACTGTCATGCCGGATACAGCAATTCCGGCCAGGCCAAACACAGTAGACAAAACTCATTTGAGTTGTGTCGTGATATAGCCCAATACAGAGGCGCCGCACACCCACTATGCTTCACAGACGAAGTAATGGATCATCAAATCCCCGAGGGTTTCAAACCCGTAAACATTGAATCATACGACAGCCCAACAGATCCTGCGGTTTGGATCGAGGACTATCTCCTTCACATCCACATGGCCCGCGGTGATGATCTACACCTCCCACTCAAGCTTAAAGGACCAGCTCGGCATTGGCTCAACAGCTTGCCAGCAGAATCAATTGGTTGTTGGGAAGACCTGGAAGCCGCATTCCTTGATAACTTTGAGGGCACATATGTGCGACCACCAGACGCTGATGACCTATGCCACATAATTCAGCAGCCAGATGAATCGGCCAGACAATTCTGGACACGGTTCATAACCAAGAAAAATCAAATCGTTGACTGTCCGGATGCAGAGGCCCTTGCAGCCTTCAAACATAACATCCGCGACGAGTGGCTTGCCCGTCACCTAGGACAGGAAAAGCCAAAATCCATGGCAGCCCTCACATCACTCATGACCCGCTTCTGCACGGGAGAGGACAGCTGGCTAGCTCGCAGTAACAACCTGACCAAAAACCCTGGTAGCTCGGATACCAAGGACAGCAATGGCAGGTCGCGTCGCAACAAGCACAAGCGCCGCATTAACGGCAATAATGCTGAAGATGCGACAGTCAATGCCGGATTTAGAGGCTCTAAACCCGGTCAGCGAAAAAAGCCATTCAAAGGAAATACTCAGGGCCTGTCCAATTTGGACCGAATACTCGATCGCTCGTGCCAGATACATGGCACCCCCGAAAAACCAGCCAACCACACCAACAGGGATTGTTGGGTGTTCAAGCAGGCAGGCAAGTTAAATGCCGACAAGGGGCTGCATGGCGATGACTAGGAGGAGCCCCGGCCGCCGAACAATAGAGGACAGAAGGGCTTTCCCCCACAAGTGCGGACGGTGAACATGATATACGCAACCCACATACCCAAAAGGGAGCAGAAGCATGCACTAAGGGACGTATACGCGATGGAGCCAGTCGCCCCAAAGTTCAACCCGTGGTCCTCCTGCCCGATCACTTTTGATCAAAGGGACCACCCCACTAGCATCCTCCACGGCGAATTCGCTGCATCGGTTCTTGACCCAATCATTGACGGATTTCACCTCACTAGAGTCCTGATGGACGGCGGCAGCAGCCTGAACCTGCTTTACCAGGATACAGTGCGCAAAATTGGCATAGACCCCTGAAGGATTAAACCCACCAAAATGACCTTTAAAGGTGTCATACCAGGTGTAGGGCCAACTGTATAGGCTCAATTACACTCGAAGTGGTCTTCGGATCCCCGGATAACTTCCGAAGCGAGGAATTAATCTTTGACATAGTCCCGTTCCGCAGCGGCTATCATGCACTGCTCGGACAAACCGCATTTGCAAAGTTCAATACGGTGCTGCACTACGCATACCCCAAGCTCAAGATGCCAGGCCCTCGAGGAGTAATCACGGTCAATGGAAACACCGAACGCTCTCTCCGAACGGAGGAGCATACAGCGGCCCTCGCGGCGGAAGTACAAAGCAGCCTCTTAAGGCAATTCTCGAGTTCGACTACTAAATGTCCGTACACCATCAAGCGCGCTCGGAGTAACCTACAACACGACCGCCTGGCACGTTCCGAGCACGCGTAGCAATGCGGCCCCAACCCCAGCCCTCGCAAAATTGTGAGACCAGTACCACGCATACATAACTACGCTATGGAGATACCATGGGCATAGGGGGAGGGGCACGACCACGGCATGCCCAGAGTGCGGCTCAACCGCACCAAGGGCTCCCAATTGTGTCATTCTTCTTTTTTTTCTTTCTTATTCTCAGGACTCCGTTTTCCAGAAGCCCTGTCCGGCAGTAGAATCGCCAAACTCACGATGCAACAGCCACGGAAACAGAAAAGCTATGTCGAGTGTCCAGGTGGTCTCTATTACGAGCAGTATACCTGTTTTACATACCATCTCGCAGCCTACCCCTGGAGGGGGACATGTTAAATAGTCCCATCCCTTGCTTATTGCACTATTTGTATCGTTCTTCTTTCATTACAGTATCGTTTGAATAAACTATACATAGCTTCTGCTTATTATTGCATTCCTTTTTTTCCATAAATGTTCATCTATGACATGTTGCACCCGTACAACTTGGTACGGTCAATACAACAGGGGCTTAAGTACCCCAAGACATGGTGTGATAAGTCCGAACACTTACACAAGTGCGGCACCCCGAACTTATAGCATTATATGCATCGGCTCCGAATCATGTCTTGGGTCAATAGTTGGGTTTGCCCAGCTCTCATGTTTTGGTACCTTATGTTTCGTTATATCGGCTAAGGTAGCGCTGGGAGAACCACTGCGATTGTGCCCCGGTTGAGCTGGGTTGAGCACCTCAATGGAGAAAGCTAAAACTGACCGTCATGATAGGGCGAGAGTCGGTTGCTGTTTGAGAGGTTTTTCGGGTCCCTAAAGACTCATGCCGCTTAGAGCGAGGAGTTGGCATTGTCCGGCCAAGGCGTGGATAGCGCCCCGAACTCGGTCTTCCGAATACCAGGGGCTTCGCCGAAATTTAAAATTATATAATTCTATGGCTAAGTGAGAGTGTTCAAGCATTATAGTCCGGTTGCCTCGTTCGTCATGTTGAACGCCTCCCTCGAAGGACCCAAGAATGGGAACAAAAGCGCTCAAGTTTATCCCGAACACCCCAGCACTCGTGGCATGGGGGCTGAAGCCAACGACTCGCCATCTCTCAAATTTTATAAATGGCCGCACAGAAGGTAATATTTTAAATTAACAAGCGTTGCTTAGCGCATATGAACAAAGTTTTCAGTGTACAGGATAACAAATGCGAGTCTACTCAAAAATTACATCTTTGGAGCATTCACCCTCTATAAGGCGGGCACCCTTCAGGACGCCCTCATAGTACATCTCGGGCCTGTGATACTCCTTGTCCAGTGGTGGCGCGTCCGTCACAAGCTTCTCGGCGTCCATCTTGCCCCAGTGCACTTTAGCACGGGCAAGGGCCCGACGGGCACCTTCAATGCAGACGGAACGCTTGATGACTTCAATCCATGGACAGGCGTCCACCAGCCGCCGCACTAGACTGAAGTAGCTCCCAGGCATGGCTTCTTTAGGCCACAGACGAACTATGATGCCCTTCATGGCCTGTTCGGCCACCTTGTGGAGCTCGACCAGCTGCTTCAGCTGGTCACTCAGGGGCACCGGATGTCCGGCCTCAGCATATTGAGACCAGAACACCTTTTCTGTCGAGCTCCCCTCCTCGGCTCGGTAGAACGCGGCAGCATCGGACACACTACAAGGCAGATCTGCGAATGCTCTTGGAGAGCTCCAGATTCGGGTAAGTAACACATAACTCACTTTTACATGCTTGCTTTGCATATAAAATGCCTTACCCGCCTCTATCTTTTTTATCGCCTCAATCTCCTGGAGGGCCTTCTGGGCTTCGGCCTTAGCGTCTTTGGCACTCTCAAGAGCCAAGGCGAGCTCGGACTCTCGAGTCTTCGAGTCACGCTCCAAACTCTCGTGTTTTTTCATGAGAGCCTGGAGCTCTTGCCGCACCTCCGCCACTCGCGCCTCCTACTTCTCTCGCTCGGTGCGCTCCGCGGCCGCACTGTTTTCGGCCTTGGACACCGCTTCCTTCAGGGTCGCCACCTCGTTCGTGGCCCCTGCAATACTCACGTTATTCTTGTCATTTCTTTGCAACCAAATCCTTTCTATAAGGTATTACTTTAATAAGGTATTACTTACCTTCCTTGTCCTCGAGATGCTTCTTGGCAAGGCCGAGCTCTTTCTCGGACCGCTCGAGGCTCTCCTTCAAGGCATTGACCTCCGCAGTCAGTGCGGCAGAGGTCAGCAGCGCAGCCTGCATTCCCATATTGAAATATTTATGTTAGACTACTGCGTATATCTTTTTAGATCCTCAACTCGGCTTTCCTTTCCGAACACCGAACTAAGCATCAGGGGCTACTATCTATGCGGTAATATTCTTACGTATCTTAAAAACTTACCTCAAAGCCTGTTAGAAGGCTGGCACAGGCTTCAGTCAGCCCGGTCTTGGCGGATTGAACTTTCTGGATCACCACACTCATGATAGTGCGGTGCTCCTCGTTGATGGAGGCGCCGTTAACCGCCTCCAGCAAGCTGTCCGGTGCCTCCGGTTGGACGGAGGCCACCGGCGTTGTAGTCTCTCCCTTCATAAGAAGGGGCCCCCTACCGGACTTCGGAACCACTGTAGGTTCCGGTACGGAGTCCGACACAGGGCCGAACTTAGAGCCCTCTGGGGTTTTGCCCCCTTTGCGCCCAGAGTCCGGGAGGTCGCCTTGCGGCGCCTCCAGGACCACCTCCTCCTGGTCGGGCCCCTTTTGGGACTCCACCGCGGCGTCGTCTACGTCACGAGGGGAGGAGGCGGTCGGGAGTGAAGTGCTATTCACATCCGACGAACCCAGGGAGCCGCTCGACGAAGTGAGGAGCTCGTCCTTGGGCGTGCTACATGGTTATATTCGGCGTTAGAAGACACTAAGTGACAAATGAAAAATCATGAGTTATTCTGGTATCCGGACACTTACGATGTTGCCAGGGGATTAGCCCTGAGTGGCCACTCCTCTTCGCCGTCGTCGGCGTTGGTGGAGTAGTCCGGAGGAACGGTCCTTCCCTTCTTGGACCCTCCGGCCTCCCCAGCTGGGGAGCCCTTCCTTTTCTTCTCTCCCCCCGCTGGGGGGAGAAGCCTCTTTTTTCTCCACATCGCATTTGTGGGAGGAGTCCGCCTCGGAGTCATCACACGATGAGTCCGATAACACCTGATGCCGGGAACTCTTTCGGGTTCCCGTGGACTTCTTCTTGGCCTTCTTATCCGGCACCACATGAGGTGCCGGAATCAGCAGCCCTGTCAATCGGGCGTCCGCTGGGTCTTCTGGTAAGGGAGCCAGACAGTTAACCTGCCCGGACTTCTTCTGCCAGGCCTGTCAAAGGTAAGGGAGTTTAGATCCCGCATAGAGTCAAACTATGAAAAACAATTGTCCGGTAAAGGGTAAAATAGCTTACCTCGCCAGCTTGACGCTGCGAGCTGAATCCGCGATCTTCGGTAGCGGATGCGGGAGCCTCGGCGCCCTTGAACAACACCTTCCAGGCATCTTCATACGTAGTGTCGAAGAGCCTGCTCAAGGTTTGGTGCTGTGCCGGATCAAACTCCCACAAGTTGAATGCCTGTTGTTGGCACGGGAGGATCCGGCGGATGAGCATGACCTGGACTACGTTGACGAGCTTGATCTTCTTGTTCACAAGGTTTTGGACGCAGGTTTGGAGTCCAGTCAGCTCTTCCAAATCACCCCATGTCAGGCCCTTCTCTTTCCATGAGGTGAGCCATGTGGGGATGCCTGATCGGAATTCGGGGGCTGCCGCCCATTCAGGGTCACGCGGCTCGGTGATGTAGAACCACCCCGATTGCCACCCTTTGATGGTTTCCACGAAGGAGCCCTCGAGCCATGTGACGTTGGGCATCTTGCCCACCATGGCGCCTCCGCACTCCGCCTGCTGGCCGCCCACTACCTTCGGCTTGACATTGAAGGTCTTCAGCCATAAGCCGAAGTGGGGCTTGATGCGGAGGAAGGCCTCGCACACAACAATAAATGCTGAGATGTTGAGGATGAAATTCGGGGCCAGATCGTGGAAATCCAGGCCATAGTAGAACATGAGCCCCCGGACAAATGGCTGGATTGGGAATCCCAGTCCGCGAAGAAAATGGGGAAGGAACACGACCCTCTCATGGGGCCTGGTGTGGGGACGAGCTGCCCCTCATCTGGAAGCCGGTGCGCAATGTCATTGTGCAGGTATCCGACTTTCCTCAACTTTTTGATGTGCCCCTCCGTGACGGAGGAGGCCATCCACTTGGCTCCCGCTCCGGACATGGCTGGGGAAGGTTGAGGCGAGATGTGCGGACTTGGGCGCTGGAGCTCGAGTGCGCGGAAATGGATAAGCAAAGGAGGAAGAAGGCGTAGGTAAAAAATGTGGATCATTATCCCCTTATATGGACGGACAAAACTATGCATCCCCGCCAGCCTGGTAAAACTCGCTTATCTCCCAAGCGCTTTAATCAATGGCGCGGTTGGGATACCCACGCCCGTATTGATGAGAATCCTGGAATAAGGGGACATGATCTCTGCTTTGACAAGACGTGCCAAGGAAACCGCCTCGCTAAACACGCTGAGGTGGGACAGTAAAAACAATTCCAATAAAGGCTTGGCCGTGGTGTGACATCACGCCGCAGAATACGTCAGCAGATTGAATTTGTGTAAATATTATTCTCTCTATGGTGGTATGTGGAACTTATTTTGCAGAGCCGGACACTATCCTTGTGTTCAAAATCTTCTATGAAGTATTCGGAGGAGGAACCCACCTTGCAATGCCGAAGACAATATGCGCGCCGGACTCGTCGTCATTGAAGCCTGGTTCAAGGGCTACTGAGGGAGTCCTGGATTAGGGGGTGTCTGGATAGCCGAACTATCACCGTTGGCCGGACTCCTGGACTATGAAGATACAAGATTGAAGACTTCGTCCCGTGTCAGGATGGGACTTTCCTTGGCGTGGAAGGCAAGCTTGGAGATACGAATATGTAGATCTTCTACCATTGTAACCGACTCTATGTAACCCTAACCCTTTCCGGTGTCTATATAAACCGGAGGGTTTTAGTCCGTAGGACGAACAACAATCATACCATAGGCTAGCTTCTAGGGTTTAACCTCTTTGATCTCGTGGTAGATCTACTCTTGTACTACCCATATCATCAATATTAATCAAGCAGGAGTAGGGTTTTACCTCCATCAAGAGGGCCCGAACCTGGGTAAAAACATTGTGTCCCTTGTCTCCTATTACCATCCGCCTAGACGCACAGTTCGGGACCCCCTACCCGAGATCCATCGGTTTTTACACCGACAGCGGGGGACAAGGCAGAATAGCCTCTTCCATAGCTCAAAATGAGCTTCGCAGCCCAGAAATAGCTCGCAAAGGGCTACATAACCTGCAATGTGCAATATGGAGGAAGGAGTGAAGTTATGCAGCTGGAGGCCGTAATACTCCAGGAGCCCGTGGAGGAACGAATGGATTGAAAATCCAAGGCCCCTCAACAAGTAAGGGACAAGGCATACTCGCTCCCCCTGGATGGGTTGGGGAAACTCTTTGCTTGTTCCCCACCATCATAAGTGGCTAGTCCGGCTCGGACGGGGATGAGATATGCAGGCGGTGGGATACGGTGCACTTCACCCAATCACCTGGCTTAGTGCTGTGGGAGAGAGAGGAGGAGCTACGGGGGCCGGCCATGATGGGATGGTTTTTTCGGGCGCGCTTTGATGGATCCTCGCTTGGGGAAGATGGTGTGATTTGGATCTGAGGATCCTCATCTCTTTAATAGACGATTTACTAACATGGTCAGGATGGCAAATGTAAAAATGCCCCGACTTGTCACATTCGCTCGACACGTGGAGACTGCCATTATTAAAGTATAGAAGCCGAGGAGTGCAACATTAATGGGAAGCCGGACACTACTCGTTACAACCGGTACTCTGGATTTGGAGAAGAACCCGCCTTGCAATGCCGAAGACAATCTGCACGCCGGCCTCATCATTATTGAAGCCTGGTTCAGGGGCTACTAAGGGAGTCCTGGATTAGGGGGTCCTCGGACAGCCGGACTATGTACTTATGCCGGACTGTTGGACTATGAAGATACAAGATTGAAGACTTCGTCCCGTGTCCGGGTGGGACTCTCCTTGGCATGGAAGGCAAGCTTGGCAATTCGGATGTGTAGATCTCCTTCTCTGTAACCGACTATGTGTGACCCTAGCCCCCTCCGGTGTCTATATAAACCGGAGTGTTTAGTCCGTAGGACCACAACAATCATAATCATACGCTAGCTTCTAGGGTTTAGCCTCTACAATCTCGTGGTAGATCAACTCTTGTAATACTCATATCATCAAGATCAATCAAGCAGGAAGTAGGGTATTACCTCCATAGAGAGGGCCCGAACCTGGGTAAACATCATGTCCCCCGCCCCTTGTTACCATTAGCCTTAGACGCACAATTTGGGACCCCCTACCCGAGATCTGCCGGTTTGGACACCGACACGACGCCCTCCTAGTACCAGGCTTGGACTGTCCAACTGAGTGTCTTGGTGCACTGACATCCTCTTCCTCCCCAACATAGTCCGCATCATCTGGATCCGAGGCCGACGGACTTCTGGATGGTGCCCGCTTCTTCTTCTTGGTGGTGGTGGTCTTCTTCTTCTTAGGCCGAGCATGCTCATCGGAGTCGGTTGAGCCTTGCCGGCGAACAACTGGAATGGATAATGATAGATCCCGATGAGATGGAGCCAACAAGTATGAACACGGATAAAACAAACTAAACAATGGGATGACCATTCTTGAGCATGACCATAGAATAAGTCCAGTGGTAGATCGAAAAATGTGACATGTCCATGATTTAAATTGATTAGCTGAGTTCATTGACATATTTTTAGGCTTAGGCAAGAGACACCAGAACTCAAGAGAGACATAGAAGCCAAGATATGCATGAGAGAGTGAAGCCCTAAGATTTTTCGGTCACCATAGAAGTAGAATGGAGGAGAGATAGCATCCATACCCCTGGAAGAAGGCTCGGGGCGATTGAGGTCATAGTTTTTGGTACACGCCATGAGGAACTCCGGCGATGAATCTGGTCCCCCCCAGGGATTCACACCACAACCCAAGAAATGGATTGGATAGAATCATAGATCGGGAGGAGGAGAATCCATGAGTAGGAGATCAAGGCCGGAGGTCGGAGGAGAGGGCCGGGACAACGCCGGAGCACTGGCCAGGCGGCGGCGGTAGTGTGAGGTGAGATGGGGATATGAACGAGAGTGAGTGAGGAACTGCCGCCAAATCACACGCCCATCCCTAGTTATATGCGGCTGTGGGAAACGGGCTGGACATCCGGGGCACAGCCCGGATATCCGGCAAGCGGAGGTCAGAGGAGCAGAAGAATCAGTGCCAACGGGCCAGACATCCGGGTATAAGCCCGGATATCCGGCGTGTGGGGGTCAGGGGGCAAAATGTTCAGGGCCTAGATGTCCGGCAAGAGCCTGGATGTCCGGCCACTAAAAGTGCACGATTGCAGTTTGAGCTCAGAATGTTTTTGCTCCAGGGCCCAGATGTCCGGCTAAGGAGCCGGATGTCCGGTCACTGGGCAGCAAGCCCAGGCAGGGGAGAGATGTGGAAGGGACCAACACATATAATTTGATATAGACTCCACCAAGGAGTTTTGTTGGGAATTATGGGGAACGGAAAACTTGAGTAATCTAAGGCCATACTATGGTAAATAACAACCCAACCAAAATAAGAAATGAAAGGTCCACAGAAGCAATGCACAAGCGATGACCGAGGTCACCATGTTTGAGCATATGGAATATAGTGCTGCAAAGATGTAGACTTTGGGCACATAGTCACGGCTCCATCATGTTAAAGTACCATAGTTCGAGAACCATGACAACTTTGAGAGTGTTTGTTCTATTTATGCATTATGTAGGGTGAGAATACTCATGAATTGAATGTCTCCCCCTAAATATATGCCTACATCACGACAAGACATTAAGTTCATGCATGAATGGGTACTAGATTTCACATAATGTTGTCAAGCTCCAAGATAACAAGTTCACGCCTAAGTCGAAAAAACCTTGCTTCATCCAATGGTTTTGTGAAAATGTTCGCAGGTTGCAAATCTGTGCCAACATGATCTATGTGAATATCACCCTTTTCCACATGATCTCTCAAGAAGTGATACCTAATATCAATGTGCTTGGTGCGGGTATGATCTTTGGGGTTCTCAGCAATATTGATGGCACTTTCATTATCACATAGAAGAGGCACATGTCTATAGGTGATACCGTAATGATTCAAAGTTTGCCTCATCCATAGTAATTGAGATGCACAACTAGCGGTTGCAATGTACTCAGCTTCTTCGGTATAGAGGGCAATACAATGTTGTTTCTTCGAGGACCAACTTACCGAGGAGCGTCCAAGAAACTAACATGCGCCAGAGGTAGACTTACGATCCACTTTGTCTCCAGCCCAATCTGCATCCGTGTACCGAATGATATCGAACTTAGCATCCTTGGGGTACCATAAACCCAACTTTGGGGTGTGAACAAGGTATCTAAGAATATGGTTAACCGCCTTATGATGACTTTCCCTAGGGGAAGCTTGAAATCTAGCACACATGCATACACTGAACATGATGTCTGGTCTAGATGCACAAAGTTAAAGCAATGAACCAATCATAGAACGGTAAATATATGGGTCGAAAGGAATACCATTTGTGTCTTCAGTGAGTGCAATTTTGGTTGGCATGGGTGTCTTGCATGGACTAGCATCAGACATGCCAAACTTCTCTAGGATATCCTTGAGGTATTTTGCTTGAGATAAGAAAATTCCTTCTTGAAATTGTTGAATTTGAAATCCGAGAAATAACTTCAAATCCGCATTGAGTGACATTTCAAAATTCTTGGTCATTGAAGCCTCAAACTTCTTGCACAAATGAATGTTAGGAGAACCAAAAATGATATCATCTACATAGATTTGTCATAAGATCAAACCACCCTTGTCCCTCTTAGTAAAAAGAGTGGGATCGATCACCCCTCTCACAAAACAATCATCGAGTAAAAACTTCTTAAAATGATCATACCAAGCACGAGGTGCTTGTTTGAGGACATACAAAGCCTTATGAAGCTTATACACATAGTCTTTGTGATCGGGATCAACGAACCCAGGTGGTTGTGACACATATACTTCTTCTTGTAGAGGAACGTTAAGGAAAGCACTCAACACATCCATTGGATTTGTTGTAGACTCTATAGGCATGAGAGTTTGATCCATAGACAACAAATATGCCCTCAATTGTTTTGGATTGAAATTTTCCTAATCATTCTATTTTTTTGAGGATGAAACATTTGCACCAAAATACACGAAAGTACTTGACATTTGCGTTGTTCCCAGTTAGGAGCTCATATGGAGTCTTTTCAAATATAGTATGGAGGAAGAGCCGGTTTGATGCATGGCATGCAGTGTTGACAGCTTCGTCACAAAAACTATGTGGTGACTTGTATTCATCCAACATGGACCTTGCCATCTCCACAAGTGTACGGTTCTTCCTTTCGGCTACACCATTTTGCTGAGGAGTGTATGGAGCTGAATATTGATGCTCAATCCCTTCATCACTAAGGAATTCTTGCAAGGTATAGTTCTTGAACTCAAAGCCATTGTCACTTCTTATTGCCAAGATTTCTTTGTCAAACTTGTGTTGTGCTTGCTTGGCAAAATCAATGAAGGTGATCTTCATCTCGTCCTTGGACTTGAGGAAAAACACCCATGTATATCTTGACTAATCATCAACAATGACAAGTCCATACTTTTTCCCACCGAGACTATCCCATGAAGGAGGCCCAAAAAGATCCACATGAAGGAGCTCTAGGGGCCTTGAAGTAGACACAATGTTCTTGGATGGGTGCTTTGATTGATGTTGCTTCCTGACTATGCATGCACTATACACATGATCTTTCTCAAAAGAGACATTGGTTAGTCCAAGGATGTGATTCCCCTTTAAGAGATCTTGAAGATTTCTCATGCCGGCATGGGCTAGCCGGTGATGCCATAGCCACCCCTTGTCGGCCTTGGCCATTAGAAAAGTTGCATGGAATGAGCTCTTTATCGAGAAATCAACCATGTAAAGGTTGCCATCCAACTCTCCAAAAAAGGCCACTTCCAGAGTATCTCTCTTAAAGACTTTCACATTCGTTAGTCCAAAAAGTGTATCATAACCAACAGAAGCCAATTGGTGAACAGAAAGCAAATGGTATTTAAGGGATTGGAAAAGCATGACATCTGCAAGAGACATGTCATTTGTGATAGCCACCTTGCCCAACCCGAGTACATGTCCTTTTGAACCTCCACCAAACATCATGCTCATGAATGGTTGAATAGCTTCCATGAAATCATAGAGCAATTTGCTGTCTCCGGTCATATGATTGGTACATCCACTATCAATCACCCATTTTACTCCACCGGAGATGGCAACTACACACAATTATGACTTGGTTAGAGGCACCCATTTTGCAATGGGATCTCTCAAGTTAGTCATAAGGGTCTTAGGGACCCAAATAGCATAGAATCGGAATGCATTTCGAGGACCAACAAATTTTGCATAAACTTCTCCATCCTTAGTCTTACGAAGTACATAGGATGGAGGCATGAACCCTTTTGGCTTGTTGAGAGTGGGCATGCCCCTTGTGGCCTTCCCACTAACAACCTTACCTTTATCCTTGTCCCCTTCTCGTACAAATGTTTCCTTTAGAGGGGTTCTGCACTTTTGAGAGGATGTCTTCTTCTTGCTTGTGCTTGGGTCAAACCCGAGTCCCTCTTTGGCAAACACCTCATTGTGTTGGCTCAATACCTCATTAAGGTTCTTTTTCCCTTGAGCACATGTCATGCGACCTTTCTCAATTTGAGCCTTGAGAAAGCGATTTTCCTCAAGAATAGAAGCTAGATCACTACTAGAGTTAGTAGTACAAGAATCAACATTGATAATAGGAGAAGAGTAAGCCTTGGCTAGAGATTCAAGATAAGTAAGTTTGAGCGTCTCAAAACTCTTTGTAAGAAGGGTGAGATCTTCTTCCTTAGTCTTGAGGGACATGGATATAAGCTCACAATGCTTAGAGAGAGAAGCATGAGACTTCACAAGCTTACTTTTATCATTCATCAACTCCTCGCAAGAGTCAATAGCCTTTTGCAAAGAGGCCAGATCTATAGTATGAACATCAATGTTTGCACCAATTTTTAAGCATAGTTCATCATTTCGTGCTTCCTCATATTGGACTTTCTGCTCAAGGATTTCACATTTTTCCTTTTCCTCGGTGACGAGGGTTTCGAGTTCCATAATGGTCATGGTGTGCTTACTCACCATCTCCATAAGCATACGAAACATAGTGAGCTTCTTTCCTTTGAGGGAGAACATGAACTTATTAAGTTTAACCAGCATAGGATCATCTAGATCATCATCCTCATAACTATCCTCCGCATCAAGATACTCATCATTAGGAGTAGAAGTGAAAAGAGGAGGATATGATTATGGGGTTACCTTGACCTTGTCAGGAGAGCTTTGGTCCTCTCCATCTTCTACCACAGCATTTGCCATTAGACACTTGTGAGCGTTACCCTTATAGTCTTTCATGTAGTTGTAGGTGACTGATACATCTCCAATGTATCTATAATTTTTGATTGCTCCATGCTACTTTATCTACTGTTTTAGGCAATATTGGGCTTTATTATCCACTTTTATATTATTTTTGGGACTAACCTATTAACTGGAGGCCCAGCCCAGGTCTGCTGTTTTATGCCTATTTCAGTGTTTCGAGGAAAAGGAATATCAGACGGAGTCAAAACGGAATGAAATCAACTGGAGAAGTTAATTTTGAAAGGAAACTGTCGGTGTCAAAACCGGCGGATCTCGGGTAGGGGGTCCCAAACTGTGCGTCTAGGCGGATGGTAATAGGAGACAAGGGACACGATGTTTTACCCAGGTTCGGGCCCTCTTGATGGAGGTAAAACCCTACGTCCTGCTTGATTAATATTGATGATGTGGGTATTACAAGAGTAGATCTACCACGAGATCAGGGAGGCTAAACCCTAGAAGCTAGCCTATGGTATGATTGTTGTTCTGTCCAACGGACTAAAACCATTCGGTTTATATAGACACCGGAGAGGGCTAGGGTTAGACAGAGTCGGTTACAATGGTAGGAGATCTACATATCCGTATCGCCAAGCTTGCCTTCCACGCCAAGGAAAGTCCCATCCAGACACGGGACGAAGTCTTCAATCTTGTATCTTCATAGTCTTGGAGTCCGGCCGCTGATGATAGTTCGGCTATCCGGACACCCCCCAGTCCAGGACTCCCTCAGTAGCCCCTGAACCAGGCTTCAATGACGACGAGTCCGGCGCACATATTGTCTTCGGCATTGCAAGGCGGGTTCCTCCTCTGAATAATTCATAGAAGATTGTGAACACCAGGATAGTGTCCGAATCTGCAAAATAAATTCCACATACCGCCGTAGAGAGAATAATATTTACACAAGTTCAATCTGCTGACGTATTTCGTGGCGTGACGTCACACCACAACCAAGCTTTTACTCAAGTCGTTTTTATTATACCACCTCAGCGCGTTTAGCGAAGCGGTTTCCTTGGCATGTCTTGTCGAAGCAGAGATCGTGTTCCCCTTATTCCGGGATTCTCATCAATACAGACGTGGGTAACCCAACCGCGCCCATTGCCACGCCTCCTCTATCGAAGGCGGGTTCCAAACGGTCACGGGATGACTCTTGGTACTCTCCCTCTTTATAATGAGACCAAGGCCCGTTCCTTTTCTTCAATCGTCAATCGAATCCGCCCCTCGCCCCGAGTTCCAACACCCAGGGTTTCTAGATTCGGGCACTTCGGACCTTCGACAATGTCCGGCTCCAACCTACAGGGCCGGCGGATGCCCTCCTCCGTCACGGAAGAGGACGTGCGAAAGATGAGAGACGCTAGGTACTTAACCTACGAGATTTCACATAGGTTGCCCGCCCAAGGGCAAGTCATTCCCACTCTCGAGCCCGGCGAGAGTGTCGTGTTCGTGTCTCACCTCCGTCGAGGTTTAGGCTTCCCGAAGGATCCCTTCGTGAGGGGGCTCATGTTTTACTATGGGCTGGAATTTCATGACTTGGCTCCGGAGTCCATCCTCCACATCTCATCATTCATTGTCGTCTGCGAAGCCTTCCTCCGCACTACCCCTCACTTCGGTTTGTGGCTCAAAACCTTCAACGTGGAGCCGAAAATGATTGAGGGGCGTCAGGCAGAGTGCAGCGGGGCGGTTATAAGAAAGAGGGCCGATGCTCCATGGCCCGAGGGCTCTTTTTAGGAGGAGCTCGGCTTGTGGCAACAGGAGTGGTTTCATGTCACCGCTCCCAGGGGCAGCAGGCAGAGGCCGCTGCCCGCCTTTCGCTTGGGCCCTCCACAACGGCTGACGTCATGGGTCAACAAAGGGCTTGACTGGGGGCCGTCTAAGGACGTACTCTATTGCAGGGCCGGATTCGAGACCTCCAAGAGAGGGAGATCGATCTGGTCGTAGTGACACAGGTTATGCTGATTTGGCGTCTTCTGCCCTGCAAACGTCGTCCTCTTCGACTGTGGGAATTCAATCCGGAGGGACCACGAGCTCTCCAACACTTCATGGGTACGACACCCGTGGAGATGTACAAACTGTTCTTCGGATCACAAGAAATGCGTCCGGACTTGACCGAGGACGCTGGCTTAAGCTGCAATCGCCCGGATACTCAAGTAAGTAGCCCTGTGTCCGGACACGTTGTCCATTTATTTATCATGGGTTTGCCTTTTAACCAGCTATCCCTTGGACAGGAGTGGATAGCGCAAGCAAAACTGATACGGTGTCCAGCCCCCCTCCCTGAGACCACGCCAGGTCCCGTGTTAATCAAAATGTTGGAGGTTGCACCTTCGGAGGAGGGTGAAGGGGGGCACAGGGAAACTATCGCCTCTGCCAAGGAGGCTATCAGTGAGGGGGAATCGAGAATCCCGCCCTCCAGGGGGAGAAGAGGACCACTTCCGAAGACCCGGAGGCCAAGGCCTCAAAGCAGGGCAAGAAATCTGCAACAAAAGGTCCTGTGCCGGGAAGAGCCCCAGCCGCACAGTCTCCCTACAGGAATCAGCCCTCCAGCGAGCCGTAAGTAGAAAAAGGGGGAGTTTTGTAATAAGGGACATCCCTATTTTATTCCTGAGGGTAACCGAAGTTTTTACCTTGTAGTTCGGACCTCAGCCCTGCTCAGCAGAGCTCATCCTCGGGCGACCTTCGTTTGGAGATGATGGAGAGCGAAACGCCCCCATCTGCCGCCCCGTCAAGCGGGGCGGACGACCCTGATGTGTCGTCACGGAGGGTCTCCCCGAGTCCGGCGGGCCGGGGAGTTCGGCACCCACTGGAGTACGGGCGGTGGAGCTGCAGCATTTGCTCGAGAGGGCGTCTATCTCAGAAGATCACCGCACATTAATGAGTACGGTGATTGAAAGAATCTTATCCGCCAAGAGCGGGTTGTATGAGGCCGTCGGAAGTTTGCTGACGGGGTTTGAGGGACGCAAAAAATGACATACCTTTTGACAGTTTTGCACATGGAGTGCGCCCTGTATAGATAGCAGCCCCTGAGACTTGGTACGCTGTCGAAAGCGGCAGCGTGCCGAGGATCATAAACTCAGTTATAAAATGTTGCCTTTCCTATGCAGGTGGCGGAACGTTCGGTGGCCAGCCGTACTTATAGGGTTGCCGAGCTGAAGCGGCAACTCAACGTTGCGGATGCGAACATCGCGCTGGTCAATAAACGACTTGACGAGTCACAAGGTAGGTGGCTTCTCCTCGGTCACCCAGTAAGGGAGCTGATGCCCACTCCTTACAATATGTATGCTTGATGCAGATGGTGCCGCTGCTGTGGAAGACCTTCGAGCAGAGCTTTCTCAAGCCAAGGAGCAAGCCAGAAAAAGTGATGCTACTGCGTCGAAGGCAGCGGAGGAGTTAAAAGCCGAAAAGGCTGCTCAGTGCCGAAGCAGGGAGGAGATGGCCGGAATGGCCGTGAAATTAAAAGATGCTACCGACCGCTATGAGGTTCTTGAGAGAGAACGCCAAGCGGAGCAAGAGGACCTGAAGAAGGCCACCGCCGAAGCCAAGGATGCCCGTTCTGCAATGCGGGCTATAAAGGAGGAACTGCGTCAGGCCGGAGACATTGCAGCTGGAAAGCCCTTTCTGCTGCGTAGGAAGTTCACGGATCAGAAGTATGCTCAATTGGGCCAGTTGTGGGGTGCGGAGGATCCTTATCTGGATTTGGCGGCGAGTGCGGCGAACGCAGTCGTGCACTTCCGAAGCCAGAAGGATCACGGAATGGAAGAGCTTTTTTGGTCTCAATTCCATAGTCCGAAGCGTTCACTTCCGTTGACCGATCGGTTGGCTGAGTGGGCTGAGCTAAATAGATTGTCCGGACTTGCCATGACAGATGTGGTGGCTCATCTGTGGCCGGAAAGGCCTAAGCCGAAGAGTTATTTTGGCTTATTGCAGCAATTCCTTGGGGCGGTGCCGCATATCAAGGCGATGAAGCGGTCGGCAGGCATAGAGGGTGCACGGATGGCTCTCGCCCGTGTTAAGACATACTGTGCGGAGATGGATGCCACCGATGTTGCATCCCGGGGTTCGGATGAAAGCCGATTACCCGCCGAGCACTATTTTGAGGAAGTCCTGCAGGGCGCTCGTTTAATAGAGTCGCAGTGCTCGAAAAATGTTATGTTTAAATGATATGTATGATTTGTGAGACCATATTTATAATGTAACGGTTTTTTATACTTGTGCATTCAAGTATTGAACTATCTCCTGTTCGGCCGTATATGTATGTATAACCTGAAAGATGGCAATCTTTGGCTTCAGCCCCCACGCACATGGTGCGAGGGTGTTTGCAAAAAAAGGGCGCTTTTTCACACTTAATCCAACGTCTTGGTCCTTTGAAGGAGGTGATAGCATAGCAAACTAAGCAACCGGACTATGATGCTTTATCACTTTCACTTAGCCATAGGAGCTCGATGGTGGGGCTACTATATAGCCCCTAGAGGCACCGTGCTTTCCAAACTCGGGGCGCGTATGTGCTTGACCGGGAAGCGGTCCTTCGTCGAAGCGGAGGAATTCTAAACATTCCAGTAGTCAATCGCGTGGTTGACCAGTCTCTCGCTATATCATGATAGTCAGTTTTCGGCTTTCTCTACTGAGGTGCTCGCCGGCCGAACCGGGGCACAATCGCAGTAGTTCTCCTGGTGCCGCGTTAGCCGATGGAGCGGGACATAAGGCAGCAAAACACAGAAGCCGGGCAAACCCAACATTTGACCAAAGACATGATTCGGAGCTGATGCATATAAGGCCTAACTCGAGACGCCGAACACTCCCTAAGGTATTCGGTCTTTATGATAATGGGCAGAACAATGCCCTAAACCCCTAGTGTCCAGGTACGGGCGAGAACTTCTGACGTGGCCGATGCCAAAACGCCAGCCTCCTCCTCGGTTATGGTAGGAAGCCAGGGGATGTGTATCAACAAGAGACAGTAAGAAAGGTTTATGCAGGGTCTTAATCTGAATAGAATCCTTGCAACGGGTCCCTGCTGCACATCTGCGCCTGTGCCTCCGTTGTGCTGTATCATGGACGGGTGTAGCACGTGGTTCATCTGTAAAAGAGAAGAACTTAGTTTGAAAAACATATCGTGCAAAAAAATGTATTTAAAACAGAGTATGATTTGGAAGATGAATAAAGTTGAGCTATATTGGCTCTCATTGTTCATACGTGCAGCCTCTTGTAAAGAGGTATGCGGCTGGGAAGCCCCTTGTTTATTTATACCGGACTCGCCTAACCATGTCCGAGGTCGGAATGACCTTTTAATGAGATTATGCCGCGTGGACCGGGCATTTTAAGTGTAAGAGACGCGTAATGCGGTATTGCGTTAAAGCGGGTGAAAGCTTCGCGTCCCAGTGTAGTGCTTGATGGCTACTTTTGAACGGGGCGATATGGAAGATTAGCTTTTCGCGATGGAGGTTGTCGGATGAACCGAACACAACCTCTAGTAGTACAGAGCCTGTACAATTGGCATAAAGGCCTGGCGTCACTCCTTTGAAGGAAGTGCTGCTATGGTGAATTTTGGTAGGGTCTATCCCCATTCTGCAGATGGTGTCCTGGTATAGCAGGTTTATATCACTGCCGCCATCCATTAGGACTTGTGTGAATTGTAGTCCGTCGATTATGGGATCCAATACCAAAGCAGTCCCTCCTGCGTTTCGAATACTTCTGGAGTAATCCTGATGGTCGAAAGTAATTGGTTTAAACATCCAATTTCGGGACTCTTCTGGGGTGGACCGTGCGGCGCATGTTTTAGCCGGTGCCGCACTATTTTTCCGTGTTATCACATGAAGTGAGTTCACTGTTTTGACTTCTAGTGGGAAAGTCTTCTGTTTTCCGGCGTGCTGCTTGTGGGGTTCGTCATCGTCTTCGCTTGGTGTGTCGAGCCCCTTGTGTTCAGCATTAAGTCGGCCGGACTGCTTGAAAACCCAACAGTCTCTATGGGTATGGTTTGCAGGCTTCCCGGGGGTACTGTGGATTTGACATCTCCTATCCAAGATTTTGTTTAGGTTGGATAGCTCGTCACTGTTGTCCTTAAGAGGCAGTGTTTTGTTGTTCGACCGAGAGCTTTTAAACCCGGCGTTGACCGCCGTGCTATTTTGGCCATTTTCCTTGTTCCGGCGCTGAACTTTTCTGCATCGTGATTTCCCGTTTCCATCTCTGACCTCGGATGTACTCGGGTCGCTGGTGCCGCATCTTGCCAGCTAGCTATCTTCCCCCGCGCAAAAGCGGGTCATGAGGCTTGTTAGCGCTGCCATTGTTCTTTGTTTTTCCTGGCCGAGGTGTCTGGCAAGCCATTCATCTCGGACGTTATGTTTAAAGGCTGCTAAGGCTTCGGCGTCCGGACAATCGACTATTTGGTTCTTTTTGGTGAGGAACCTGTTCCAGAATTTCCGTGCCGACTCTCCGGGCTGTTGAGTTATGTGACTTAAATCGTCTACATCCGGAGGGCGGACATAAGTCCCCTGAAAATTTGCTCAAAACGCATCCTCGAGCTCTTCCCAACTTCCAATGGTATTTTCTGGGAGGCTTTTGAGCCAATGCCGAGCTGGCCCTTTGAGCTTGAGGGGTAGGTATTTTATGGCATGGAGATCGTCTCCTCTGGCCATATGTATGTGTAGGATATAATCCTCAATCCAGACTCCGGGGTCTGTTGTTCCGTCATATGCCTCTATGTTTACGGGTTTGAATCCCGCTGGAAATTCATGGTCCAGTACCTCATCGGTGAAGCATAGTGGGTGTGCGGCGCCCCTGTATTTAGGTGTGCCGTTATCTTCAAACACTCGGCGGGTTGTGTTGCTCCCTGGAGTCTTCTTTTTTGGCCCATAGATGGACCTGACCGGGCCATCCTTTTTGCGAGGATCCTTATGTGGATCGTGTGTCGGCTTATGTGCGGCGTCACTTGCCGCTCTTAGCCTGTCCTCTGGTCGTCTATCCGGCCAGGCGGCCTCTTTCTTTTTTGACTGTGGGGGCTCTACGGCCTCTTCATCAAATTCGGGCAACAACTTGCGTTTCGGGTAGCTCTTTGCTTGGTGACTATCGCCGTATTTGTATGCGGCCTTGAATACTTTGATCCATCTCATTCTGAGTACGTCTTCCGCTGTTTTGAGCTTCCGCTTCTGCTTCTTCAAACTTCTTGTAGTGGCAACGAGCCTTTTGTGAAGGTTCTTCTGCTCCGGTGATGTGTCCGGCGTGAGATCGTCTGGACTGTTGTTTTCGCCGGGGATGGGTTGCTCGTCCAATTCATCCTGTTCGGATGGTTGCTTTGTGGCATGTTCGTCGCCCACTGGTTCGTCCTACTCTAATGCTGAATCTGTATGGGTGCTATTGTTATCGAGGCGGGACTTCGGGGGGCGCTTGCGTCGCCGTTTTGGTTGTTTTTCGGGGGGATTATCCTTCGCTGCGTCCCGTTGTTCCTCGTTATCGCTCCCTTTTGGAGTATCCACCATGTATATGTCATATGACGAGGTGGATTTCCAGTGCCCAGTGGGTGCTGGGTCTTGGTCGTCTCCGGCATCGACGTCCATATCGTCGATGTCTTCGGAGTCGAAGTCTAGCATGTCGGTTAGATCGCCGACAGTGGCTACTAAGTGGGTGGTGGGTGGGGCTTGGATTTCTTCGTCGTCCGCATCCCAACCGTCCTGGCCGCAATCCGGCCAGGGCTCTCCTGATAATGAGAGATACTTCAGCGAACTCAGGATGTCACTGAAGGGTGAGTGTTGAAAGATGTCCGCAGCAGTGAACTCCATGATCGGCGCCCAATCGGATTCGATTGAAGGGGGCGCGGGAGGTTCGGAGTCCGGCGAGGACTCCGGCACCTCGGAGTCACGGGCTTCACAAGGCACAAGGTCAGTGTTCGGCTCCATTGCCGTAGAGGTTGCGGCCCCCGAGGCGGTGTCTAGCCACCCGTCCTCGATCTGCACAGCCGGCTCCGAATTGAGGGTCGGAGCGGGCTCGTGTGCGGCCTCCAGGGCACTATCCGGCTGCAGAGCTAAATCATGCCCATCATGACAGTGCGGCACACTCGGCTGTGGCTCGAATCCATCGAAGATCAAGTCTCCGCGGATGCCAGCCGTGAAGTTCAGACTTCCCAATCTGACCTGACGGCCAGGGGCGTAGCTTTCGATCTGCTCCAGATGGCCAAGCGAATTGGCCCGCAGTGCAAAGCCGCCGAAGACGAAGATCTGTCCGGGGAGTAAGGTCTCACCCTGGACTGCGTCGTTGTTGATGATCGAAGGAGCCATCGAGCCTATCGGTGACGACACAGATGAATTCTCAATGAAAGAACCAATGTCGGTGTCAAAACTGGCGGATCTCAGGTAGGGGGTCCCGAACTGTGCGTCTAGGCGGATGGTAACAGGAGACAAGGGACACGATGTTTTACCCAGGTTCGGGCCCTCTTGATGGAGGTAAAACCCTACGTCCTGCTTATTAATATTGATGATGTGGGTATTACAAGAGTAGATCTACCACGAGATCAGGGAGGCTAAACCCTAGAAGCTAGCCTATGGTATGATTGTTGTTCTGTCCTACGGACTAAAACCATCCGGTTTATATAGACACCGGAGAGGGCTAGGGTTACACAGAGTCGGTTACAATGGTAGGAGATCTACATATCCGTATCGCCAAGCTTGCCTTCCACGCCAAGGAAAGTCCCATCCGGACACGGGACGAAGTCTTCAATCTTGTATCTTCATAGTCTTGGAGTCCAGCCGATGATGATAGTTCGGCTATCCGGACACCCCCCAGTCCAGGACTCCCTCAGAAACCAACCAGATGGGCTTGGAGTGCACGTCAGGGGAGTCCCGGTCTTCCCACGAGGGTGGGGGGCGCGCCCCCCTGGGCGCCCCCCCTACCTCGTGAGCACCCCGGAGGTCCACCGACGTACCCCCTGCACCCATATATACCTACGTACCCTAAAACTTCCAGAACAGAAGGTAGATCAGGAGTTCCGCCGCCGCAAGCCTCTATAGCCACCAAAAACCAATTGGGACCCTGTTCCGACACCCTGCCGGAGGGGGATCCCATCACCGGAGGCCATCTTCATCATCCCGGCGCTATCCATGACGAGGAGGGAGTAGTTCACCCTCGGGGCTGAGGGTATGTACCAGTAGCTATGTGTTTGATCTCTCTCTCTCTCTCGTGTTCTCTCTCGTGTTCCCTCGATGGCATGATCTTGATGTATCCTGAGCTTTGCTACTGTAGTTGGATCTTATGATGTTTCTCCCCCTCTACTCTCTTGTGATGAATTGAGTTTCCCCTTTGAAGTTATCTTATCGGATTGAGTCTTTATGAGAACACTTGATGTATGTCTTGCCGTGATTATCTGTGGTGACAATCGGCTATCATGTGCCACTTGATGTATGTTTTGGTGACCAACTTTTGGGTTCCGCCCATGAACCTATGCATAGGGGTTGGCACACGTTCTTGACTGTCCGGTAGTAGCTTTGGGGCACTCTTTGAAGTACTTTTATGTTGGTTGGATGAATCTGAGATTGTGTGATGCATATCATATAATCATGCCCACGGATACTTGAGGTGATAATGGAGTATCTAGGTGACATTAGGGCTTTGGTTGATTTGTGTCTTAAGGTGTTATTCTAGTACAAACTCTTTTATAGATCGATCCGAACGAATATCTTTGAGGTGGTTTCGTACCCTACCATAATCTCTACGTTTGTTCTCCGCTATTAGTGGCTTTGGAGTGACTCTTTGTTGCATGTTGAGGGCTTGTCATATGTTCTATCTATGTTATTATTATTGAGAGAACTTGCACTAGTGAAAGTATGAACCCTAGGCCTTGTTTCCTAACATTGCAATACCATTTACGCTCACGTTTATCACTCGTTACCTTGCTGTTTTTATTATTTCAGATTACAAAAACCTATATCTACTATCTATTTTGCACTTGTATCACCATCTCTTCGCCGAACTAGTGCACCTACACAATTTACCATTGTATTGGGTGTGTTGGGGACACAAGAGACTTTTTGTTATTTGGTTGCAGGGTTGTTTGAGAGAGACCATCTTCATCCTATGCCTCCCATGGATTGATAAACCTTAGGTCATCCACTTGAGGGAAATTTGCAAATCTATGCACTCGCAGGCCCAACAACGTCTACAAGAAGAAGGTTGTGTAGTAGACATCAAGCTCTTTTCTGGCGCCGTTGCCGGGGAGGCTAGGTAAGTGAAGGTATATCTTTAGATCTTGCAATCAAATATTTTTGTTTCTTGTTTTAACACTAGTTTAGTTTATAAAAGAAAATTACAAAAAAATGGAGTTAAGTTTGTCTCATACGCTTCACCTTTTTAATATCTTTCTTGAGTATGATGGAAAGGATAATTGTGCTCAAGTTTTAGAAGAAGAAATCTTTAAAATGTTTGGCACTAAATCTTTGTATGATGAGCATGATTGCAATGTTATTAGTATGAATTCCTTGAATATCCATGATGCTAATGATATGCAAAGCCACAAGCTTGGGGAAGCTATGTTTGATGAAGATGATATTTTTTGTCCCCCAAGCTTTGATGAGCAAATTTACTATGATGAAAGCATGACTCCTATCTATGATGATTATTGTGATGATACGTATGCCATAAAGAAGTTCGCTTATGAGGAGAGTAGTAAATTTTCTATGCTTGTAGATCATGAAAAGAATGCTTTAGGTGCTGGTTATGTTGTTTAATTTATTCATGATGCTACTGAAAATTATTATGAGGGAGGAACATATGCTTGTAGGAATTGCAATAATATCAAGTTTCCTCTCTATGTGTTGCAAATCTTGAAGCTATGCTTGTTTTACCTTCCTATGCAAGTTGATTATTATTCCCATAAGTTGTTTGCTCACAAAATCCCTATGCATAGGAAGTGGGTTAGACTTAAAAGTGCTAGTCATATGTTTCATGATGCTCCCTTATGTTTCAATTCTTATCTTTTTTGTGAGCATCATTGTCATCATCATGCCTAGCTAAAAGGCACTAGAGAAAAGCGCTTGTTGGGAGACAGCCCAATATTTACCTTTACTGTTTTTGTGTGTCCACATGATTATGCTACTGTAGTAATCATGTTTTATAGCTTTTGTTTCAATAAAGTGCCAAGTAAGACCTTTAGGATAGCTTACGGTGATAGTTGTGTTGATCCTGCTGAAAATCAGAAACTTTTGCATCCAGTAAATTAGTTTTATTAATTCACAGAAACGGGCTTCTGATCTGATTCTATTTGCTCTGGATTGGTACACGAATTTCTTAGGACTTACTATTGTAGGATTTGTGGAGTTCCATAAGTATACGTTTGGTACAGATTACTACAGACTATTCTGTTTTTGACAGATTATGTTTTCTATGTGTTGTTTGCTTATTTTGATGAATCTATGAGTAGTATCGGAGGGTATGAACCATAGATAAGTTGGATTACAGTAGATATTACACCAATATGAATTTAGAATGAGTTCATTAAAGTACCTAAGTGGTTGTTTTATTTTCTTATACTAACGGAGCTTACGAGTTTTCTGTTGAGTTTTGTGTGGTTGGAGTTTTCAAGTTTTGGGTAAATATTCGATGGACTATGGAATAAGGAGTGGCAAGAGCCTAAGCTTGGGGATTCCCAAGGCACCCCAAGGTAATATTCAAGGACATCCAAGCAACTAAGCTTGGGGATGCCCCGGAAGGCATCCCCTCTTTCGTCTTCGTTCATCGGTAACTTTACTTGGAGCTATATTTTTATTCACCACATGATATGTGTTTTTCTTGGAGCGTCATTTTATTTTGTTAGTTTTTTATTTCTGTTATTTAGAATAATGTTTTGCATCTTTAGTTTCAATAAAGAAGTCAAGGATAGCCTTTTCCATGCTTATTTTGCTAGTTTGCATGTTGCTGTTTGAAAACAGAAAGTTTACCGCTGTTGAAAAAATTGCCTAGAAAAGTCAGAGAATGGTCTAATGTTGAATATTTCTGAATATTAAGCTCTGATAAATTTATAACAGTGGGAATTTTAGTTCATAGTTTTTGGAGTCAGGGAAGTATTGATACTCTTGCATTCTTTACAGACTGTACTGTTTTGGCAGATTGCTGTTATGGTTGCATTGTTTGCATATGTTTGCTTGTTTAATGATTCTATTTAAGGATAGGAGTATTAAATATGCAGAGGCATTTAGTATGCAATGTTGAATAATAATTTTAGTGATTTGTTACAGTAGAAAATGATAAGGTTTTGCATTGGTTTATACTAACCTATCTCACGAGTTCTTGTTGAGTTTGTTGTGAATGAAGCTTTTGATAAAAAGAGAAACCATGATATGAGATGAATGAAGGAGACACAAAAGTTCAAGCTTGGGGATGCCCAAGGCATCCCAAGATAATATTTCAAGAAGTCTCAAGCATCTAATCTTGGGGATGCCCCGGTAGGCATCCCACCTTTCTTCTTTAACAACTATCGGTTAGTATCGGTTGAGCCTAAGTTTTTGCTTCTTCACATGAGTTGTGCTATCCTTGCATTGTCTTTTTATGTTTGTTTTGCTTGCTGCTTGAATACAATATCAATATCTTAAATCCTTTAATGAGAGAGAGCCATACACAAATTATAATTTGTTAGAATACTCTATGTGCTTCACTTATAACTTTTGAGCTTGATAGTTTTGCTCATAGTGCTTCACTTATATCTTTTGAGCGTGATAATTTTTGCTCTAGTGCTTCACTTATATCTTTTAGAGCATGGTGGTTTTATTTTGAAGAAATATATGAACTCTCATGCTTCACTTAGATTACTTTGAGAGTTGTTAATAGCATGGTAATTTGCTTAATATTAATATACTTGGTATTCAAGATATGTGAAACTTTCTTATGAGTGTGTTGAATGCTAAGAAAAGTTTGATGCTTGATAATTGTTTTGAGATATGGAGGTGATAATATCAAAGTCGTGCTAGTTGAGTGATTGCGAATTTGAGAAATTCTTGTGTTGAAGTTTTATAACACCCACGATGCGCCTATATCTCCCACGTGTCGGAGCACGACTTAGAGGCATAACCGCATACTGGTTTAGTCGCAAGAAGGGTCATCTTCACACAATCCCATGTAATGAATAAGAATGGGATAAAGAGAGTTGGCTTACAATCGCCACTTCACACAATACATATTTAAGTTCATACATCATTCAAATACACTCATAGACCGACTACGGTGAAGGTCAAATGAAAAGAAGACAACCCCAAATGCTATATCCCCGATCGCTCCGACTGGGCACCTCTACTGATCATCTGGAAACGATACATAGTAACGACCAAGGGCCTCATCAAATTCCCACTTCAGCTCAGTTGCGCCACCTGCGCTGGTATCCTCGGCACCTGCATCTGTTTTGGTAGAATCTGTGAGCCAAGGGGACTCAGCAATCTCACACCCGCGAGATCAAGACTATTTAAGCTCATAGGTAGGAAAAGGTGTAATATGGTGGAGTTGTGGCAAGCACTAAGCATATATGGTGGCTAACATACGCAAGTGAGAGCGAGAAGAGAAGCAGCGCGTCGGTCGAGAAGCTAGAAGCGATCAAGAAGTGATCCTGAAACTACTTACATCAAGCATAACACAAACCGTGTTCACTTCCCGGGCTCCGCCGAGAAGAGACCATCACGGCTACACACTCGGTTGATGCATTTTAAAGAGGTCAAGTGTCAAGTTATCTACAACCGGACATTAACAAATTCCCATCTGCCTCATAACCGCGGGCACGACTTTCGAAAGATTATATACCCTGCAGGGGTGTCCCAACTCAGCCCATCACAAGCTCTCACGGTCAACGAAGGAATAGACCTTCTCCTGGGAAGACCCGATCAGTCTCGGAATCCCGGTTCGCAAAACATTTCGACAATGGTAAAACAAGACCAGCAAAGCCGCCCGATGTGCCGACAAATCCTGATAGGAGTCGCACGTATCTCGTTCTCAGGGCACACCGGATGAGTCAAGCTACGAGTAAAACCAGCCCTCAAGTTGCCCCAAGGTAGCCCCGCAGGTTGCTCGGTTCGGACCAACACTCGAAGGAGCACTGGCCCGGGGGGGGGGCTAAAATAAAGATGACCCTCAGGCTCGCGAAAACCCAAGGGAAAAAGGGGGTATAGGTGGCAAATGGTAAAACCAAGGTTGGGCCTTGCTGGAGGAGTTTTATTCAAAGCGAACTGTTAAGGGGGTCCCATAAATCACCCAACCATGTAAGGAACACAAAATGAAGGAACATAACACCGGTATCACGGAAACTACGGCGCCAAGAGTGGAACAAGTCACCAGGCATAAGGCCGAGCCTTCCACCCTTTACCAAGTATATAAGGTGCATTAAATTAAACAGGAGATATTGTGATATCCCAAAATATCCATGTTCCGACCAGGAACAAACTTCCTCTTCACCTGCAACTAACAATTCTATAAGAGGGGCTGAGCAAAAGCGGTGACATAGCCAATCAATGGTTGCTAGGACAAGATGGTTAGAGGTTTAACATGGCAATAGGTAGGCATGGTAAACAATGGCAGGTAGAGCTAACATAGCGATAGAGCGAGTACTATTAAGCAAAGATAGAAGTGATATCGAAGGTATGGTCATCTTGCCTGCAAGGTTCTCAGAGTTGTCGAAGGCTGGATCCTCGTAAGCGTACTCAACAGGTTCCTCGTGCACGTACTCGTCTCCCGGCTCTACCCAAAGCAAGAACACAAGCAAGGAACCACAATAAATCACGATGCAATGCACAAGCATCATGATGCAATACATGTCATGATATGCGAGAGGTGATATGCAAAGCGTATGCGTGCTTCAGAAGGAAAGATGAAGAACAAGGCATCAACTTGGCAAACCAATTATGCCGCTAGAAAGATGAGATGATTTCGGTTGAAATCGATATAAAGATCACCGGATTCGGGTGCACGGTTTGCAAAAGACAAGCAAGACAAGATATGATGCAAACAACAACATGGCCACTTGTATGCAAAGTATGGATAAGCTATAGCACCCAAACATATGAACTAGATGCATAACAGTGATGTACAGGAGATGCCCTACGAAACATGAACACTAAGCTCAAACTAAAAACCACTAGAGCATGACTAAAATAGCATGGCAATAATGCAAGAGATAACAGTTCTACAGACTTAGTGGAATTACTCGACATAGCAGAAACAGATTCATCATGGCATCTCTACAGGCTTGATTAACTCACTACCAGGCATGTCATGGCATGGAACAAGTACTAGCATGAAGTAGGCATGAAAATGAAGCTACTCATGTGCAAAACAAACAACTAGCATATTTGCATGAACAAGCACATGAGAGACAAAACAACAATAAGAAGTGAGATGGCATGACTATAAACTCGCTCAAATGCAGAAACTAATGCCACCACTGGATTGGTGGGATTTTTCTACCCCAAAAACATATATAATATGTTAGGGTTGCTGTTGAAAAATCATCACAAATGCACTAAGATACAACCTGCCTAAAATGGTAATTGACAGAAATGGCACTTTCCATATTTGGAAACGTCCAGAAAAGGACTTGCCTGAAATGGAAAGGTAGTAAATGCCAGAAATGGTATATTCGCAGGAACAGAAATAAAACACTTAATAATAATAAAAATAAATAAATAAATAAAAACAGCCAGGCTAAGAGAGGATGACAGGTGGGGCCACCCTGTCATACTCACAGTGCAAAGAAAGGAAAAAGGGGGGGAATAATATGCACCCGCGCGGGATCGAACCCGGGTTTCCTCGGTGTGGCTCTGCTACGGCAACCACTGAGCTAGGCACGCGGCTCTGCTAGGAAAAGGGCCTCGCCCCTTTTATCTACTGCTTCTGCTGCTATCCCCAAGGAAGAGAAACAGAGCACATCACGGTGCGGCCAGAGGCGGCGGAAGGACCACCGGAGAAGCTCCGGCGACCTAACGGAGCGACGGATGGGAGCTGCTGGACCGCAAGAGGATCCCGCACTCGCGCTTGGGGAGCACGACGCCCAACAGCGCCGAAAACGCTGTCGGCGACGAGGTACCGAGCGGGCGGCGACGAGCTAAACCACGACGGGGCGCTGGTTTAAACGAGCGGTAGAGAGCACGGCTTTCTCCTACGTGATACGACGAAGTCTAAGGACATGCGCAGAGAGGCTAAAGAGGTCGGAGCACTCACCGGAGACGAGGTCCAACGGCGGCGAGATCGGGTGCCCGCGGCGGCCGCGGTTAGAGCAGGCAAACGAGGGGGAAAAAGGGGCAGGAAGATGCGCGAGCTCACCACAAGCACGGTGGTGCACTTGGCTTGGCGGGAGGTGGACGGAGACGGCGAAGGCAGAGGACGAACTCGTTCGGCGGCCGGGTTTGAAGACGAGGAAGAAGCGGTCATTGCAGGGGCTCCGGCTCCAAGTAGTCGACGACGGGGAAGAAGAGGGACACGCTAGGTGGAGTAGATGCCGAAGGAGAGCACGCCGGCGGCGAGGACGCGCTCTCAGGTGCGCTCGGGACGGAGCAGATGCGGTGGATCTGGTGGCTAAACTTACCAGGAAACGGCGGCGGCGGATGAGGGAAACCCTAGGCGACGTGGGGGACACGGAAACTAGGGCTTATAAGGGCGAGCGGTGCGAGCTCACGCGCTCTCGTGCTCGTGGTCCCCATGGCGACGGCAAGAGGAGAGGGAAAAGGTGGGTGCGGGAAACAGGGGAGGCGCTGACGAGCGGGGCCAATCTATCAACGTGGCGAGGGTCCAGCGGGGGTGACCGGTTGCGTGGGTGAGAAAAGACGAGGGCGCGAGCGGGCTGGCTGGCGTGCTGGCTGGGCTGGCTGGCTGCGTGGGGCGCTAGCTGGGCCGGCCTGGGAGGCCGAGGCCCAGGGGGGCTGCTGCGCTGGCTACTGCTCCATTTCTATTTTATAAACAGAAATAGAAACAGAAAAGCTCAGGAAAAAAGGAGAGGATTTAGAGCATAAAGAAAATATTCTCCAACTCCTGGAATTATCCACTATTTTAATAAATTGCATTGGGCATTTTTAGAGGTCGAAAAATAAGACAAGTTTGAATATAATTCAAACTTGTGTCATTTTTGAACCTGACCAAAACAACTTCAAATAAGGATATATTTGGCAGAGAGGTTTAGGGCATGGAGCAAGATTAACAGGGAGAAGATGAGCATTAATAGAGAAGGAAAAATAGCACTTGATAAGAAAAGGAAGGAGGAGAAGTGATGGTGCCATGGTTGAAAGGGGGGGACAAGGTCATGCCCATGATGCTCATGGCAACAACATGAATGACAAAATGCAACATGAGATGACATGAGATGAAAATGCACTATATGATGATGACAAGAAGCACAAATGCAATATGGCCAAAAGGAATATGACAATGAAAAGAATAAAACCACACAACCAAACAAGATGAGGCCAAACATGATAAAACCCACAAGAATTTGGATGAGGTCAAGTTGATATATTGCCAAATTGGGACATGATACATCTGGGGTGTTACAACCGTTATACGAGTTATGGCAATACTCCCGAGCTCGCCCCAGTACTGGGTTATCGGGGTTATCTCACCAACAACTGCATAAAAGAGATTTTCGATGTCGGCAAAGCTCAGGTATTCCAGAACTGCAATGATAAAATTGTGACGACAACACCTCGGAGCTCAACTCCCCGGGACACTGCCACAACCCCTAAATGTCAGGAGGCACCAAGAACAATGTTCTCGTCACAAAACCATCGAAACGATTCCAAGATACCCGCGTGATCCTAAATTTTTTTTGAGAAATTTGAGAAGAGGATACTCAAAACATCTACGTCAGGAGACCTCACCAGAGCGACGAAGGGACAGAGAAGTAAAAAGAATCCTACTCTCCGATATTTATAATCCTAAGACTCAAAACATTTTTGTTTCTAGACTCAACATCGCCAGCAAACAATCAAGCAGGGGGCTCCTAAGTCGGGGATGGCTCTGATTACCAACTTATAACACCCACGATGCGGCTATATCTCCCACATGTCGGAGCATGACTTAGAGGCATAACCGCATAGTGGTTTAGTCGCAAGAAGGGTCATCTTCACACAATCCCATGTAATGAACAAGAATGGGATAAAGAGAGTTGGCTTACAATCGCCACTTCACACAATACATAATTTAAGTTCATACATCATTCAAATACACTCATAGACCGACTACGGTCAAGGTCAAATGAAAATAAGACAACCCCAAATGCTATATCCCCGATCGCTCCGACTAGGCACCTCTACTGATCATCTGGAAACGATACATAGTAACAACCAAGGGCCTCATCAAATTCCCACTTCAGCTCAGTTGCGCCACCTGCGCTGGTATCCTCGGCACCTGCATCTGTTTTGGTAGAATCTGTGAGCCACGGGGACTCAGCAATCTCACACCCGCGAGATCAAGACTATTTAAGCTCATAGGTAGGAAAAGGTGTAATATGGTGGAGCTGCGGCAAGCACTAAGCATATATGGTGGCTAGCATACGCAAGTGAGAGCGAGAAGAGAAGCAACGCGTCGGTCGAGAAGCTAGAAGCGATCAAGAAGTGATCCTGAAACTACTTATGTCAAGCATAACACAAACCGTGTTCACTTCCCGGACTCCGCCGAGAAGAGACCAGCACGGCTACACACTCGGTTGATGCATTTTAAAGAGGTCAAGTGTCAAGTTATCTACAACCGGACATTAACAAATTCCCATCTGCCTCATAACCGCGGGCACGGCTTTCGAAAGATTATATACCCTGCAGGGGTGTCCCAACTCAGCCCATCACAAGCTCTCACGGTCAATGAAGGAATAGACGTTCTCTTGGGAAGACCCGATCAGTCTCGGAATCCTGGTTCGCAAAACATTTCGACAATGGTAAAACAAGACCAGCAAAGCCGCCCGATGTGCCGACAAATCCCGATAGGAGTCGCACGTATCTCGTTCTCAGGGCACACCGGATGAGTCAAGCTACAAGTAAAACCAGCCCTCAAGTTGCCCCAAGGTGGCCCCGCAGGTTGCTCGGTTCGGACCAACACTCGAAGGAGCACTGGCCCGGGGGGGGGCTAAAATAAAGATGACCCCCGGGCTCGCGAAAACCCAAGGGAAAAAGGGGGTATAGGTGGCAAATGGTAAAACCAAGGTTGAGCCTTGCTGGAGGAGTTTTATTCAAAGCGAACTGTTAAGGGGGTCCCATAAATCACCCAACCGTGTAAGGAACGCAAAATCAAGGAACATAACACCGGTATCACGGAAACTAGGGTGGCAAGAGTGGAACAAGTCACTAGGCATAAGGCCGAGCCTTCCACCCTTTACCAAGTATATAAGGTGCATTAAATTAAACAGGAGATATTGTGATATCCCAAAATATCCATGTTCCGACCAGGAACAAACTTCCTCTTCACCTTCAACTAACAATGCTATAAGAGGGGCTGAGAAAAAGCAGTGACATAGCCAATCAACAGTTGCTAGGACAGGATGGTTAGAGGTTTAACATGGCAATAGGTAGGCATGGTAAACAATGGCAGGTAGAGCTAACATAGCGATAGAGCGAGTACTAGCAAGCAAAGATAGAAGTGATATCGAAGGTATGGTCATCTTGCCTGCAAGGTTCTCAGAGTTGTCGAAGGCTGGATCCTCGTAAGCGTACTCAACAGGTTATTCGTGCACGTACTCGTCTCCCGGCTCTACCCAAAGCAAGAACACAAGCAAGGAACCACAATAAATCACGGTGCAATGCACAAGCATCATGATGCAATACATGTCATGATATGCGAGAGGTGATATGCAAAGCGTATGCGTGCTTCGGAAGGAAAGATGAAGAACAAGGCATCAACTTGGCAAACCAAGTATGCCGCTGGAAAGATGAGATGATTTCGGTTGAAATCGATATAAAGATCACCGGATTCGGGTGCATGGTTTGCAAAAGACAAGCAAGACAAGATATGATGCAAACAGCAACATGGCCACTTGTATGCAAAGTATGGATAAGCTATAGCACCCAAACATATGAACTAGATGCATAACAGTGATGTACAGGAGATGCCCTACGAAACATGAACACTAAGCTCAAACTAAAAACCACTAGAGCATGACTAAAATAGCATGGCAATAATGCAAGAGATAACAGTTCTACAGACTTAGTGGAATTACTAGACATAGTAGAAACAGATTCATCATGGCATCTCTATAGGCTTGATTAACTCACTACCAGGCATGTCATGGCATGGAACAAGTACTAGCATGAAGTAGGCATGAAAATGAAGCTATTCATGTGGAAAACAAACAACTAGCATATTTGCATGAACCAGCACATGAGAGACAAAACAACAATAAGAAGTGAGATGGCATGATTATGAACTTGCTCAAATGCAGAAACTAATGCCACCACTGGATTGGTGGGATTTTTCTACCCTAAAAACATATATAATATGTTAGGGTTGCTGTAGAAAAATCATCACAAATGCACTAAGATACAACCTGCCTAAAATGGTAATTGACAGAAATGGCACTTTCCATATTTGGAAACGTCCAGAAAAAGACTTGCCCGAAATGGAAAGGTAGTAAATGCCAGAAATGGTATATTCGCAGGAACAGAAATAAAACACTTAATAATAATAAAAATAAATAAATAAATAAAAACAGCCAGGCTAAGAGAGGATGACAGGTGGGGCCACCCTGTCATACTCACAGTGCAAAGAAAGGAAAAAGGGGGGGAATAATATGCACCCGCGGGGGATCGAACCGGGGTCTCCCCGATGTGGCTCTGCTATGGCAACCACTGAGCTAGGCAGGCGGCTCTGCTAGGAAAAGGGCCTCGCCCCTTTTATCTACTGCTTCTGCTGCTATCCCCACGGAAGAGAAACAGAGCACATCACGGTGCGGCCAGAGGCGGCGGAAGGATCACCGGAGCAGCTCCGGCGACCTAACGGAGCGATGGATGGGAGCTGCTGGACCGCAGGAGGATCCCGCACTCGCGCTTGGGGAGCACGACGCCCAACAGCGACGAAAACGCTGCCGGCAACGAGGTACCGAGCGGGCGGCAACGAGCTAAACCACGACGGGGCGCTGGTTTAAACGAGCGGCGGAGAGCACGGCTTTCTCCTATGTGATACGACGAAGTCTAAGGACATGCACAGAGAGGCTAAAGAGGGTCGGAGCACTCACCGGAGACGAGGTCCAACGGCGGCGAGATCGGGCGCCTGCGGCGGCCGCGGTTAGAGCACGCAAACGAGGGGGAAAAATGGGCAGGAAGATGCGCGAGCTCACCACAAGCACGGTGGTGCGCTTGGCTTGGTGGGAGATGGAAGGAGATGGCGAAGGCGGAGGACAAACTCGTTCGGCGGCCGGGTTCGAAGACGAGGAAGAAGCGGTCGTTGCAGGGGCTCCGGCTCCAAGTAGTCGACGACGGGGACGTAGTCGACGACAGGGAAGAAGAGGGACACGCTAGGCGGAGAAGATGCCAAAGGAGAGCACGCCGGCGGCGAGGACGCGCTCTCAGGTGCGCTCGGGATGGAGCGGATGCGGTGGATCTGGTGGCTAAACTTACCAAGAAACGGCGGCGGCGGACGAGGAAAACCCTAGGCGACACGAGGGACACGGAAACTAGGGCTTATAAGGGCTAGGGCGAGCGGTGCGAGCTCACGCACGCTCGTGCTCATGGTCCCCATGGCGACTGTGAGAGGAGAGGGAAAAGGTGGGTGCGGGAAACAGGGGAGGCGCTGACGAGCGGGGCCGATCTATCCACGTGGCGAGGGTCCAGCGGGGGTGACCGGTTGCATGGGTGAGAAAAGACGAGGGCGCGGGCGGGCTGGCTGGGCTGGCTGGCTGCGCGGGGCGCTAGCTGGGCCGTCCTGGGAGGCCGAGGCCCAGGGGGGGGGGCTGCTGCGCTGGCTGCTGCTCCATTTCTATTTTATAAACAGAAATAGAAACAGAAAAGCTCAGGAAAAAAGGAGAGGAGTTAGAGCATAAAGAAAATATTCTCCAACTCCTGGAATTATCCACTATTTTAATAAATTGCATTGGGCATTTTTAGAGGTAGAAAAATAAGACAAGTTTGAATATAATTCAAACTTGTGTCATTTTTGAACCTGACCAAAACAACTTCAAATAAGGATATATTTGGCAGAGAGGTTTAGGGCATGGAGCAAGATTAACAGGGAGAAGATGAGCATTAATAGAGAAGGAAAAATAGCACTTGATAAGAAAAGGAAGGAGGAGAAGTGATGGTGCCATGGTTGAAAGGGGGGGGGGACAAGGTCATGCCCATGATGCTCATGGCAACAACATGAATGACAAAATGCAACATGAGATGACATGAGATGAAAATGCACTATATGATGATGACAAGAAGCACAAATGCAATATGTCCAAAAGGAATATGACAATGAAAAGAATAAAACCACACAACCAAACAAGATGAGGCCAAACATGATAAAACCCATAAGAATTTGGATGAGGTCAAGTTGATATATTGCCAAATTGGGACATGATACATCTGGGGTGTTACAAGTTTGCAAGTCCCGTAGCATGCACGTATGGTTAAAGTTGTGAAACAAATTTATTGCATGGGGTGCTCTTTTAATTGCCTTCCCTTAGGTGGAGGTCGGGGGCGCGCGATGGTTAACTCCTACCAACCTCCCCCCTAGAAGCATGCGTAGTAGTACTTTGCTTTGAGGGCTAATAAAACTTTTGCAATAAGTATATGAGTTCTTTTGACTAATGTGTCGTCCATGGATTATACGCACTTTTACCTTTCTGCCTTTGCTAGCCTCTTCGGTACCGTGCATTGCCCTTTCTCACCTTGAGAGTTGGTACAAACTTTGCCGGTGCATCCAAATCCCGTGATACGATACGCTCTATCACACATAAACCTCCTTATATCTTCCTCCCGGTACACCGCGGGAGGCATTCATATAGAGTCATATCTTGTTCTAAGTTTCGAGTTGTAATCAATAGAAGTGTGATGATCATCATTATTAGAGCATTGCCCAACTAAAAAAAAGAAAGGCAAAAAAAAGGCCCAAAAAAAAGAAAATAAAAAAAATAAAAAATAAAAAAGGGCAATGCTACTATCTCTTTTTCCACACTTGTGCTTCAAAGTAGCACATTGTTCTTCATGTAGTGAGTCTCATATATTGTGCTTTAAAGTAGCACCTTGTTCTTCATAGAGTGAGTCTCATAAGTTGTCTTTTTATACTAGTTGGAATTTTTCATTATAGAACTTGGCTTGTATATTCCTACGATGGGCTTCCTCAAATGCCCTAGGTCTTCATGAGCAAGCAAGTTGGATGCACACCCACTAGTTTTCTTTTGTTGAGCATTCATAGCTCTAGTGCATCCATTGCATGGCAATCCCTACTCCTCATGTTGACATAAATTGATGGGCATCTCCATAGCCCGTTGATTAGCCTCATAAATGTGAGACTTTCTCCTTTTTTGTCTTCTGCACACAATCCCCATCATCATATTCTATTCCACCCATAGTGCTATATCCATGGCTCACGCTCATGTATTGCGTGAGAGTTGAAAAAGGCTGAAGCGCGTTAAAAAGTATGAACCAATTGCTTGGCTGAAACCGGGGTTGTTCTTGATGCGAGTATTTTGTGTGACGAAAATGAAGCATAGCCTAACTATATGATTTTGTAGGGATGAACTTTCTTTTGCCATGTTATTTTGAGAAGACATGATTGCTTTGATTACTATGCTTGAAGTATTATTATTTTTGTGTCAATATGAACCTTTGTCTTGAATCTTTCGGATCTGAATATTCATATCACAATTAAGAAGATTTACATTGAAATTATGCCAAAGTATCACTCCGCATCAAAAATTCTTTTTTATCATTTACCTACTCGAGGACGAGAGGGAATTAAGCTTGGGGATGCTTGATACGTCTCCAACGTATCTATAATTTTTTATTGTTCCATGCTACTTTATCTACTGTTTTAGGCAATATTGGGCTTTATTATCCACTTTTATATTATTTTTTGGACTAACCTATTAACTGGAGGCCTAGCCCAGATTTGCTGTTTTATGCCTATTTCAGTGTTTCAAGGAAAAGGAATATCAGACGGAGTCAAAACGGAACAAAATCAAGTGGAGAAGTTAATTTTGGAAGGAAACCAACCAGATGGGCTTGGAGTGCACGTCAGGGGATTCCCGGGCTGCCCACGAGGGTGGGGGGCGCCCCCCTGGGCGCGCCCCCCTACCTCTTGAGCACCCCAGAGGTCCACCGACGTAGCCCCTGCAGCCATATATACCTACGTACCCTAAAACTTCTAGAACAGAAGATAGATCGGGAGTTCCGCCACCGCAAGCCTCTGTAGCCACCAAAAACCAATCGGGACCCTGTTCCGGCACCCTGCCGGAGGGGAATCCCATTACCGGAGGCCATCTTCATCATCCCGGTGCTATCCATGATGAGGAGGGAGTAGTTCACCCTCGGGGCTGAGGGTATGTACATGTAGCTATGTGTTTGATCTCTCTCTCTCTCTCTCTCGTGTTCTCTCTTGTGTTCCCTCGATGGCACGATCTTGATGTATCCCGAGCTTTGCTATTGTAGTTGGATCTTATGATGTTTCTCCCCCTCTACTCTCTTGTGATGAATTGAGTTTCCCCTTTGAAGTTATCTTATCGGATTGAGTCTTTATGAGAACACTTGATGTATGTCTTGATGTGATTATCTGTGGTGACAATGGGATATCATGTGCCACTTGATGTATGTTTTGGTGACCAACTTGCGGGTTCCACCTAGGAACCTATGCATAGGGGTTGGCACACGTTCTTGACTCTCCGGTAGTAGCTTTGGGGCACTCTTTGAAGTACTTTTATGTTGGTTGGATGAATCTGAGATTGTGTGATGCATATCGTATAATCATGCCCACGGATACTTGAGGTGACAATGGAGTATCTAGGTGACATTAGGGTTTTGGTTGATTTGTGTCTTAAGGTGTTATTCTAGTACGAACTCTTTTATAGATCGATCTGAACGAATAACTTTCAGGTGGTTTCGTACCCTACCATAATCTCTACGTTTGTTCTCCGCTATTAGTGGCTTTGGAGTGACTCTTTGTTGCATGTTGAGGGCTTGTCATATGTTCTATCTATGTTATTATTGTCGAGAGAACTTGCACTGGTGAAAGTATGAACCCTAGGCCTTGTTTCCTACCATTGCAATACCGTTTACGCTCACGTTTATCACTTGTTACCTTGCTGTTTTTATTATTTCAGATTACAAAAACCTATATCTACTATCTATTTTGCACTTGTATCACCATCTCTTCGCCGAACTAGTGCACCTATACAATTTACCATTGTATTGGGTGTGTTGGGGACACAAGAGACTTTTTGTTATTTGATTGCAGGGTTGTTTGAGAGAGACCATCTTCATCCTACGCCTCCCACAGATTGATAAACCTAAGGTCATCCACTTGAGGGAAATTTGCTACTGTCCTACAAACCTGTGCACTTGCAGGCCCAACAACGTCTACAAGAAGAAGGTTGTGTAGTAGACATCAGTGACCACATCACCACTCTTGTTCACTAGCCTCAAAGTTCTTTGAGAGTATTGAGCAACTCCAGCAACACGACTAACATCATCCGGATCGGATTCTTCTTGAGCAACCATTTCTTTCCCATCTCTCTTCTTGAGCTTGGAGTTCGAAGGATTTGGCAACTTCTTCCTGGGAAAGGTCTTGGGAAACCTTGGTTTATCCTCTCTCTTCTCATAAGGGCACTCATTGGAGAAGTGATTGGTTTCTTCACAGTTGTAGTATTTTCTTACATTCTTCTTTTGAAATCTTCCCTTGAATTTTCCCGCGCTAAACTTCTTGACAAATAGAGCCATGTCTTCATATGAAGGTCCCTCATCGGATTCAACCTCATCACCATCTTCATCATCATCATCATCTTCTTCTTCTTCACTTTGCTCATCTTCACATACATGTTTGGCCTTCAATGCAAGATTGATCTTTGATGTTTGAGTACCGTGCATGGCAAGATGTTTTGTCGTATTTGCCTTTGACTCTTCAAATAGTTGGAAGGTGGATATGATGTCATCTATAGTCATTTCCTTGAAGGCATGGTGTTGTCTTATGTCCCACACCATTTGATGGTGATATGGGGCAAGAGCATGAAGCAACTTATCCACAAGGAATCGCTTAGTAATTTTGAATCCATCTTGTGTCTTGTCACACTCACACGATTGGGAGTTTCACCTTTCTCCATACAAAAGTTTTGCAATTTCATATTGAGCACTCTGGAGGGCGGAGGTACCGGTCTTGGATCTTATAATGCTTTCCATAGTTCCTTGGCACTTGTGATGTGTATGAACGGTCTTCTTTGTTTTTCAACCATACCTCTCCTTATACACATGGTTGCAGTGTCACTGAGATTCTTGTCATAAATTTCTCTTGGTGTAGGATTCTTTGGATCAACCACATGGTACCCATACTCCAAGATCTCCAGCATCTCATCGTTTCCATAACGAAGATGATCCTGCATAGCAACTCTCCACAAGGCAAAATCGGAAGTGGCATCAAGTAGAGGAGGTTTTCCTTGAGGATTATATTTCGGTTTCTCAACCTGGGGTCTTGCATACAGCCATGGAACACTTGAGTTTTCATTGCTAGGAGGTTGTTGACCAAGTGACGGAGCACGCACAGTTGGCCTCGAAGTCGCACCACCCGAGAGTGGTGCAAGCACCGTGGACAACGTGGCTAATCTCATTTGGACCAAGGCCTCAAGAGAAGCATCATGCTCCTCTTTTTATTTAGCAAGGGCCCATTCCAGATCCTTAGAAGTAAAGGACTTGACTTCAGAAGAGGCCTTGCCTTTATCCTGCGGATCTGCAACAAGGGGAGACCCATCGGGGTTCATCTCGGTCTAGGGCGGTTAAGCCACAAGAATAGAGCATGAGGCTCTCATACCAATTGAAAGGATCGAGATGGACCTAGAGGGGGGGTGAATAGGTACAATTACAAATTTTAATTATTACTAAGCAATTTTAGGCAATAATGTGGAATATGGGAGTGAGCCTAACAATTGCAAGAGTAGTACTAAGTGCTAAGCAAGTAACATGAGTATGTAAGGAAGCGAGCACAATAAGATATAAGTAAGTGCTAAGAGACAAGTAACCACAAGTAGAGAGTTAGGGTTAGGAATAACCGCAACTCCGGGAGACGAGGATGTATGCCGATGTTCACTTCCTTGGAGGGAAGCTACATCACCGTTAGAGAGGTGGATGTTACCAAGAAGGCACACCAATGCCACAAAGGCTCACCCTATTCTCCCTTTGAGACAACACCACGGAGGCGTTTCTCAACCACTAGTGGTAGACCTTGGGGTGGTCTCCAAACCCTCACAAACTTTTCCGGGGGTAACCATAAAGGTCGATTCCTCTCCGAAAGACTCCTACCGCCTAGGAGTCTCCAACCTCCAAGAGTAACAAGAACAATGGGGAAAAGCTCAAGACTTGCTCAAATCATGAATTCCTTTGGTGCAAAGAAGGAGAAGGAATGGATCTATCACTTGAATTGGACAACTTCTCTCAAATGCTCTGAAATCCCTTGGGGATCTAAGATTTGGTGTGGAGGAGTGAGAGAGGGAGAGAGTGAAATGTGTTCTAGGGTTTGTTCGAAGTGAGTGGCCAGTTGTCTCTCGTGGGGAAGAAGGGCTATATATAGTGTGAGTACAATTATGGCCGTTGTAGTGTAAGTGAATGGGCAGCCCGAACATCCGGGCAAGGGGCCAGTGTCGCGACCGGTTTTCCGGGTAATAAATTTCCAGAAGAGACCGTCGCGCTCATCAGCCCCCAGGATTACTGTTAGCTGATGAGGCTCCAACTTGATACAGAAATTCCAAGCAGAAAAAAAATATGTAGTACAAGGCCATTCTGGCCTATGAGTACAACAAATGGTTTCTAGTGGTTGATGGCGGAAGCGGTTTGTGGATCATCTGTGTCTATGGGACTCCAATTCCCCACAGGAACAGCTGACCAGGTTAACTCCTATCTTCGCGAGGCTGCTATCTCCATTGAGTGGGTTCCGGGGCTAGCATCGCGTCGCTCCTCTCCGTGCAAGAAAATCTGGCCAAGACAATAGCCAGGGACAAGCCAGTGAGTACTTTGAATGTACTCGCAAACATTATGAACACAGGTATAATATAACAATAATGTGCCAAAAATATTTTTTTATTGCTCATGACGTCAGTCACAATAGATAAATGAACTCTGATGCGTGCAAGCAAGTCATTTATAAAACTGCAATAACATGGTTGTATAAAAACTTATGAAAACAAATAACAAGTAATGCCACAGTCGGGCGTCTGAACGATGCCACATAAAGGGCTTTAAAAGAAATGCCACAGTCGGGCGTCAGAGCGACACCACATAAAGGGCTTTAAAAGAAATGCCACAGTCGGGCGTCTGAGCGACGCCACATAAAGGGCTTTAAAAGAAATGCCACAGTCGGGCGTCTGAGCGACGCCACATAAAGGGCTTTAAAAGAAATGCCACAGTCGGGCGTCTGAGCGACACCACATAAAGGGCTTTAAAAGAAATGCCACAGTTGGGCGTCTGAGCGACACCACATAAAGGGCTTTAAAAGAAATAATCATAATGAATATCCCGGAGGTAGAACCATCCCAGAGATACTCGGTAATAATATCACGGGTTAGTCAATAATAATAATAATCATAGATATCACAAGTCACGAGTAGTAATTTCATTTCTGGTTAACCGTTTCACCTCCGAAGACCGACACTAAGACCGACACCTGACCCATCCCAGACTATAATCCTTAACCATGGACACGGCTATTCGAATAGGTTTATTCTCTGCAGAGGGTGTACTCTTTACCCACGAGTAACGGATTTCTTTAGTCCATCGGGACTAATTCCGTCTACGGTCTTTTTGTTGAAAACACACCTAACTTGCACACACCAGCTTATCACACACGTGCCTGGAATCACCCACGACACCTGTTAAGCAAACTCTAAGTGGGGAGGCTACAACCTCGCGTAGCATGGGATCAAATTTATATCACGCGCTCTAAGGGGTGGCCTCCCCTCTCGGTCCCAACCGGAAACACACATGCTCCCAGACCAGGTGGCCTGCCTACCAGTTACAACCGGTATCTTCCACCTTGGCCTCTCTGTACGGTGTGTGCTAGAAAGAGGTTGACAACTTACTGAACCGTACTCTACTTGCTGTAGAGACGAGTGGTAGTACGAAACAAGTATGGGGGTTACTGGAACAAGACTCGATCTACGGTCGACTCAGGAGGTTCAAGTATTCCCTGCATGATTAGCATAACAAATATATATCATCAAACAGAGTCACCACTCATATCACCTTACCATGCCATACCAGACAGAACCGTCCCGACGGAGACCGGTGACACTCATACCTACCCAAGGCAGAGGTTTTCCCCGGGTTCCTGCCGGTATGCATGTAAAGCTCATGAGGGTGATTATCATCACAAGTGTGTCCATTACCAACAGCATGGAAATCAGTAACATGCACCCATGCATATGATCATATCACATGAAATAACAAGTCCTTCGAAATGCGGTGGAGTTATAAATGCATCAATGATCACACCAAAAATATTATGCCGGAATTCAGAATGCTTGCCTTCAATGTGTGGAAGGGCAGGGTGCTCTCCAAACTTTTGAAAGTTTCTTCTCTCTCCCAAAATCCTATTTTAAAAATATATTTGAATTAACACATATTTCGAAAACAGAACCAAAAAGTTGTTTGAAAAATTTTCAAATAAATCTTAAAATAAACTAGACCAAATTTGAAGAAGGTAGGAAAAAGAATCAACTCATTTGGAGTTATATTTAAAAAGTTATAGCCAGTCAAAGATTTGGTCAAATCTGTTATTTAAAATTAAAACAGAAAAGAAAACGGTTCAGAAGGGAATACGTTTTCGGAGCGGGGAAAGCGTACTGGGGAAAATACGCCTTCACTTGACCGACGTGGATAGGCGCAGGGTCACTGACAGTGGGTCCAAGGGGCCCACTGGTCAGGTTTGACCAGTCCGCCCTCCTCCTTCTTCCTCTGTCCCAAGCGGAGGCGGGACTCCGGCGACCAACGCCGGCGAGCGGCGGCTCCTCGTGGCCTCTGGAGGGCGGGGATGAATCCGCACGGCTGGGGCGTTTCTCCCGGTGGTCGAGGGGTTGACAGTGGTGGAAGAAGTCGTCGGCGGTGAGCTTCGCGGCGGAGGGAGGTTTCGGTGCAAAGTGGTTTCGGGGCGGCGGTGGTTCTCGATCGAAATGGAGTAGGGGGAAGGTTTACGGGAGGATGAGGGGGTTCTTGGTGGAAAGAACGAAGAGTGGGAGGCCCTGGTGGTGCCGAATTGGCCGGGGCAGTGGTGGCGGCCGTGGTTGCCGGAGATGAGGAAGACGGCGTTTCCCGGACGATTGCGGGCTATGGGGGTGCCATGGGGGTAGCCTGAGGGTGCGTGCGTGCTCAGAGGGGCTCGGGGTCCCTTTTTATAGCGTGGCCATGTCGGTTTGCGGCGGCCGGGGATAAGCTTGCCGGCGAACCGCCCTACTGTGGCTTGCAGGGCAACGTGGCGCGGCTGGGGATGACGGCAAGAGCTAGTGGACGAGAGGGCACTGCTCCAGGGGCCAGGTGGCGAGCCGGGGTGGCTTGGGCGGCGCTGCACGGCGCAGGGCTGTCGGGCGGCGGCGGCGGCTAGCTCTTGGCCTGCCGGGCGCGGCGGGGCTGCTTGGCGCGTTGCTGCGAGGAGGGGAGCACGTGGCGTGGTGCTGCAGAGCGAGCCAAAGCCGTGGGGCCGGCGTGTCGGCTCGGGTGCGTGGCTGCAATACGCACGCTCTGCTCGCGCTCCGGGCGTGCACGGGACGTGTTCGACACTATGTCAGAGCACGCTAGAGGTCGCGGTCGAGGCTGGCAATTAACAGACCTAGGTTAGGAGGAACGGGGAGCCTAGTGGACATGCTGGTTTGATCAAAGGTGCAAGCTCACAGTGCAATGCCACAATCATGCCAGAACTGGTCATGCTCTCCAGGTGTTTGGCAAAATGCCACATGCACTTAGGCAGGTCTTGGGGTGGCCAAAAACTCCAGATGGGGGTCTCTTTAGATGCAAAAGAGAGTGGTGTGGTTAGTTGGACAAAAGGGGAAACTTGCTAGTGCAAGTTTTACAAAACTTCAATTCTGGACAGGAAATAAATGACATTATTTCATGAACCAGAAATGATCCAAAAGGTGCATGCTCTTGGACTTAAGGGTTTAACATGGGGGACTACAAGTAGGAGAAATAATCAAGGGTATCGGAGCAACTAAAATGGTGGTTGCTGTACAAATCCTCAAATTGGACCAGAATGGAAATGAGGTTGATCCACTCAAATTTTTAAGAGAACATGAATAGGTTTTTGCACAAAGTGTGACCTCCCTTAATTTTGGTAGAAGTTTTAAAGAAATATTTAAATAGGTTGTAGTGCAAAATGCACTCTGGACCAGAGAAGAAAAATTGAGTGCAGGGCTCAAAATATTTTATGAATGAAATATATTTTTGCATAAAAGTGATTTAAAAACATCACATGACATCTCCAAATTTTTGTGGAAATTTTAAGTGAGTCCATCAAATGGTTGTAGTTCAAATATGGTCAATTAACCTTGACAACCATTTCCCAGAAAATAAAGATCAAGCCACTTAATTATTTAATTAATTACACTGATAACAGCAAAGTTTTTCTTGAGAGGTTAAACAAGTCCAACAACATAATTGAAAAGTTTTCTCTCTGGGAAAAACTCATCATAACAGGGAAGGAAATGATTTTAAAAAAAATCAAAATGGAGCTCAGAAATCCAAGGTTTTAATTCCTGGCAAAAAATTTAAATAAAACCAGGCCAAATTTTTGGGGTGTCACAGCCAGACATCGGCCTGGCAAGGTTCGAGGAACAAAACTAGAACCAGAACAGAAAACGGAGGGACCGGACATCCGGGGGCCAAGCCCTGGCATCTGGCATATCAGGAAGGCCCGGATATCTGACAGATGACCGGACATCCGTTGTGATCACAAACAGGTTACAGAACCTCAACTGTTCTATGGGTAGTGGAGGTCGGACATCCAGGATTGGGCCCAGACATTCGGCATGTCAGGTAGGCCTGAACATCCGGGGAAACACCCGGACATCGTGCAGCGCAACACACAAGAGTTCTCCGGATGGCTAGGCCCGGATATCTGGCAAGAAGGCCGGATATCCGGCATGAGGCTCGGACATCCGGCTTGAAGCCGGGACATCTGGCAGCCAAGAGACAGAAACAGAAAGTTTTAGCATGTGCATGTATGGCAATGAGGTTTGTGGCAAGAGCAAGCCTTTAACTAACCCTATCGATCCCCTCTTAATAGTGCGGGATCCTATACTCAAGAAAACAAATATGAAATCAATTTTTATGCTTCATCCTTGAGTAAAATCACTTTGCATGCTCTTGATCCACACACTTCAATGAACCGGGGACTAACACCTGAGATTTACTTAACAACCATTGTTAGTCCCCTACATGTATATTTTCATCAACATCAAAACATGATGTAAGGGCATGATTGCTCTTTCAGCAATACGACTTCTGCGCCATATACCATAAAAAAGATGGTGTATCTGGTCGTTCGATTGGGCGTTGTTCGGAGCCCCCAGAGTACAGAATCGAGTTCCTCAACCCAGTGCTTATCTGATTCTCATAAAGAGCGTACTAGTCTGGGTTTAATACCACTCATAATCAGACCATTGGCCCGCTCGACTTGGCCGTTCGTTGAAGGGTGGTATATAGATGCATAGTCGAGTTTAATGCCCAACTTAGCACACCAGTTTTTCACCTCATCAGCTGTGAAGTTAGAGCCATTGTCAGTGATGATACTGTGCGGAACACCATAACGGTGGACTACGCCTGATATAAAATCGATCACTGGTCCGGCCTCAGCTCTTTTGACTGGTTTGGCTTCTATCCATTTAGTGAATTTATCCACCATGACCAGTAAGTATTTATTTTTGTGGCTTCCCCCTTTAAGGGTCCGACCATGTCAAGCCCCCAGAACGCAAAGGGCCATGTAATGGGGATTGTTCTTAATGCGGTGGGAGGCATGTGACTCTGATTGGCGAAGAGTTGACAGCCCACACAATGTTGGACGAGGTCTTGCGCGTCAGCTCGAGCCGTAGGCCAGAAAAAGCATGTACAAAACGCCTTGCTTACAAGGGCACGGGCTACGGCATAATGACCGCCGAGACAGGCATGTATCTCTACCAAGAGCTGCCTTCCCTCCTCTTGAGAGATACACCTTTGAAGGACTCCGGTTGTACTTCTTTTATATAGTTTCCTTCATGTACTTTGAAGGCTTTGGAGCGCCGAACTGTGCATCGCGCCTCATTTTGATCGTCGGGGAGCTCTTGCCTATTAAGGTAGGCCAAGTAAGGTTCAGTCCAAGGAGCGATAACGGTGATGATCTCAAGAACACAGGGTGTTATCTCGATATTCGAACCCCCAAAGTTGTCCATATTGTGTTCGGCGGATGGGGGTATGATTAGGTATGTGTTACCTTTGCTGCTCTCACCCGGCCACACCACAGATGGCTTAAAGAGCTGCTCCACGAAGGTGTTGGGTGGCACGGGTCGCGTTTGGCGCCCATACGAGCAAGGATGTTGGCTCCCTGATTACTTTCCCGGGTGACATGATGGAACTCATGTCCGTCGAACCGAGCTGACATTTTTAATATGGCGTTTCAGTATGCCATCATTTTTGGGTCCTTTGCATTGAACTCTCCATTGACCTGTGAAATTGTAAGGTTCAAATCACTACACACCTCCAAGCATTGTATGCCATGGAGACAGCCATACGAAGACCACGCAGTAGCGCCTCGTATTCGGCTCCATCATTAGGGTTCGTATACATGATTTTCAGTACGTAGCGGACTGTGTCCCTAGTGAGAGATGTGAGGATTACGCCAGCCCCCAGCCCGGCTAGCATTTTGGAACCAACGAAGTACATGACCCAATTAGAATATGAGTTGTACTCTTTAGGGAGTTCCGCTTCCGTCCATTCGGCTATAAAGTCAGCCAACACCTGGGATTTCATAGCCCGGCATGGCTTGAATATGATTTCGAACGGTAATAGCTCCATTGCCCACTTTTCTATGCGGTCAGTGGCGTCTCTGTTATTAATGATGTCATTCAGTGGTACCTCGGATGCCACTGTGACCGAACACTCTTGAAAGTAGTGCCGAAGCTTGTGAGACGCCATGAAGACTGTGTAGGCTATCTTCTGATAGTGCGTGTATCAGGATTTGCAAGGTGTAAGAACCCCCAATACGTAATATACTGGTTTTTGGGTGGGATATTTATGTCCCATGTCCCCTTGCTCGATGATGAGGACAACACTAACTACTTGGTTAGTTGCTGAAATGTATAATTACATAGGCTCTCCGATGCCAGGTGCGGCCAAGATTGGGTTGCTTGGGAGATGGTCCTTTATTTCTTCCCATTCGGCTGTGGATGCGTCCGTCCATTTGAAGTTATCAGTACGGTGCAGTAGCCGCAACACATCCAGCTAGTTTATGGACCTGCTTTAGGTCTATTGGCGTGGCCAATTGTGACATGGCTCAGATTTTTGCTGGGTTTGCCTCAATTCCTCTATGGGAAACAATGAACCCCAGCAACTTTCCGGCTCGGACTCCGAAGACACATTTTTCTGGATTAACCCGGATGTCGTATGTTCGGAGATTGTCGAAGGTAACGCGAAGATCATCCACCAATGACTCAATGGGTCTTGTTTTAATGACCATATCGTTCACGTATGCTTCGACTGTTTTTCCTATTTGTTTTTCCAGGCATGTTTGAATCATGCGCTGGTAGGTAGCCCTGGCATTTTTGAGTCCGAAGGGCATAGTGTTGAAGCAGAAGGGACCGTAAGGGGTGATGAATAAGGTTGCAACCTGGTTCGATTCCTTCATCTTAATCTGATGGTATCCGGAATAGGCATCGAGGAAACATAGCGAATCGTGTCCTGCAGTTGCGTCGATAATTAGGTCAATGCGGGGCAATGGGAAAGGATCTTTGGGGCAGGCCTTGTTGAGGTCCTTGAAGTCGACACAGAGGCACCATGATTTGTCCTTTTTAGGGACCATAACCATATTGGCTAGCCAATCCGGATGTTTGATTTCCCTAATGAACCCAGCCTCTAGTAACTTGGCTAGCTCTTGTCTGATAGCTTGACGTTTGGGTCAAAAGCTGGCGGTCATAAACTGAAATTAACGACCTTCTCTATGAGAAGGTCGTAGACGTTTACGACCAAAATATGCCTACTGTTTTGTTTTGGTCACTAGCAGCCTCCCCAGGCCACGTAGGCATCCGACGTGGCAATCTGATGTGGCACAAAAATCAGCCCGGTCCAATTCAGTGTTTTAGATGGGCCAAGCCCATTAATTCAGCCCACTTATATTTTTTTCCTATGAATTTTTTTAGCTTCATGGACCAAGCCCAACAGCCATTTATTCTTTTGGGCCAGCCTTTTTGTTTTCTGAGCTTCTTCCATTTTTCTAGGCCTTAGCCTTTTGTGGTCCATTTAACTTTTAAAAAAATTTAAGACGTTTTTCCTTTCATTTTTTTGTCCAATATTGTTTGGGCTAAGGCCTCTTCCAGCCCATCAATATTTTTAGCCCGCTAATTCAAAGGACTGGACAACAGAGAAACAATTCAGCTTTTTTTCAATTTTGCTATCAAAGCAACATTTGTTTCACTGTACAATCATACATCATTTGTTGTAGTTACATCTTCATCACATTATCTATACATAAGAAGCAGCAACTAAAAGATTTTCATCTATAACAAATGACAACCAGTCAAAAGAAAGATCACCATCATAGCTCCAGCGACTACTAATATACACTACAACTTCCACTTATGTGCAAACCTACAAGAAGGCCAAACAAAAAAGGAATCGCTATCGATTGGATTTGGTTGCAGCCCTTCCAGTTTGCTAATGGCATCTCTCTAGCAGCATATCTCGTAACCTATAGAGAACACAAACCAGCATAAGAATTTGAAACTTCTTCTAATTTGAAACTTTAGGGAAGCACGAAAAGCAGCAGCGAACTAAGACAGTAGCACGCAGGCAGCGTTGCAAACAGCAAACCAAGTAATATAATGTACACTACAAGAGAAACAAAAGGCAAAGCGAGGCTTGACCTGGAAGGGGCAGACGTGGGAGCCCTCAAGGCCCTGGAACGCCCTTCGGATCTGCTACAGCCTCCATTAATGGTCATGCGAGGCAACAGAATTTAGTCATAACAAACAAGCAAGGGCGCTGAATATAATCCAAGTACTCAACTTGTTCTAACCGAATTTAGGAGTCTGTTTTTATTCTTTTCTTATGCAGTCTGAAGATTAACTTCTTCCAACTGAATTTAGTCAGAACAAACAAGAAAGAGCGCTGCAGATCATGCATCTGAGATCAAGGACGCTGTAGATCATGAATCAAAGCACATCTGGTCCAGTCCTCGGCACCAACTCCTCCAACTCTTTGCGGAGTAGGGCTATACTATACGGCTTCAAACTTCAAATTTCATAGACCTGGAGCTCTTGTAAAAGAGTGAACACATAGGCTACCAGCATTAGAGTCGCTATTATTCTTCGAAAATCAAAAATTATATATTGAAAGAGATCTCATAGAAATGTAGATTTGTGGACCAAATATATGATAAAGCAACAGATTCAACCAACTTCAAAAACCTAGATGTTTTGTGATATAGTACCACAAGAACCACAAGAACACTAGATATAGTATAATATGATTCCAGGAGACCAAAAGAGCATCAATCAGTAGCAGGTATATAGCTAGCAAACTACTACTAGACATCATCGACACTTGAACTAGCCAGAGGCCATCCAATGGATTAAGCAACGTTCATACTAAACCTACAAATTCTAATTACCTACAAAAAATCAGTAGCATAGGCAGACTATGTTGACTGAAAATCAAACTCCAGCCACATTGCTCTGTGTTCCTACACTAAACTGGAAACCACAGAAATCAAATGGGCTAAACAGTGAGTCGGAGCCCTCTTTCTAGAGTTGAGACTCCACTCTTACCTCCACATCACACTCCTAATGCTACTGATCCAAAACTACTCTTAAATGGACTGCCACAGCTATACTGCAAGAATTTACAGGTATACTCCATGTACTGCTCTCCAGGAGTACTCCAATTCATCTTTCAAAAAATGTTCAAGCACTAACTAAAAAAGGAATTTTAAGTTTTGGAACCCAAGAGACAACCGTAGCATCTACACTGACATGTGTAGTTCAATTAGGTTGGTCCTGTGCAAGACAAGCTACCTAGATTTTGCTGATGCACACTATAAACTATCAAAAAAATAATGGACATGAAAAATTCAAAAAAAAATCAGAAAACTGCAGATACAGACTAGACTGGCACTTTGTCCTAAATGCTACATAGTCGGTTTTCACACACAAGCAATCAAAACGCTACAAGGTGTCATTTGTCCATCCTACCAGGAACAACGGCATCCAGAAAGGTAAAACGGAACATATTTTCCCTTGAGGAGTAGACAAGGCACAACTACAATTCAAGCCATTGGACTGCCAATCGACTCCACTAGCATTATATTAGATACAATAGTACACATTTCAGAGGAAACAACCCATGTGCAGCGTACATCCTACTAGTATCAGTGAGAGGAGGAGCTACAGCCACATATGATGACTGGTGTATACTCTTGGGCATCCATCCGGGCAAATAAGAAAAGAAAGAAAAAACAAGAACGGGGATGGAATGTGGCGGGAGCTATCACCTTGAAGATGGGTGGCTCGGAGCAGATCCTACAGCGAAAAGCATCTACATCAGTGAGAGAGCAAGGACATCCGGGAAAATAGGAACGTTGCATTCTTGAAAGGAAGCAGGGATATGAATAACCGGGCAGAGAACATTGAAAATGTATCTTACCCTGCAGTGGTGATCAAAGCCATCAACACACTTGTCGCACACTCTGCAATGCTTACTGTTCTTCAAAACCTACATAAATACACACCAGGTTTCAAATAACATGTCGCAAAAAAGGTGAAGAAGTCATGCCATTCCCCATAAGATAGAGCTACCTAATGTAGCAATAACATTCGATTCAAACTACTACACACCCTCTTGCATGTCTGACTACAACCTACTAGTAGTAAGTTACAGTAGTTCTAAAATTACATCGAATATCAACAGTGCAGGGCACACCACAGCTACCCACTACTCCATTAGTTAGTCCGTACCAACCACAACCACAACTCCATAGGCATTGCTGATGTAGCTAAACCGATTTCAACTTGCAGACAAAATTAGCTAGGGATGGGAGAAAGAAAACAAGTATCATTCAGCTCCGACCATGGCCCCGTATACTGTCCAACTCGGGACTGGACACAATCAACAGAGATGAAATGCACAATTGACAACAGATCCCACCAGACGGAGGAAACGAACCTGGCGTGGATGAGCTTGACACTGGTCTTCATGTCGGGCCTGGACCAGTTGTAGGCGATGGATCCTGCGACCCCCATGAGCCACAGCGTCCCTGCAAGCACACACGACAGAAAAAGGGGATCAGATTCAATTCAATCACACGGCAAGGAACGACGCGGAACAGAGAGGAGGAGGAGCTCCGTCGGTGGAAGGGGAGTTCCCCGTGGCGCACCATGCTCGTGGACACCCCTGATGCCATGGCATTAAATATGAGTGTCGTTGGTCATTGTAAAATCAGTAGTGCACAATGGAGCACACAACAATAGTTACCAAGCAAGCTGACAGACTGACAGTGTTGTTAGGCATCTTAAGAAATTTCATAAACATACAAAGTTAAGTTGTTCATAGGGCCACTTTGGCACCTTGCAATAGCCTCTAATCTAAGCCATCAGACTAACACCACACGGTCTAAACACACAAAGAAAATTCCATTTCCACAGAGAAATGGACACCAACTCTCCATCATCACCACGCAAACACGTTCAGAAACTTGCAGAAGACACCAATTGGTATCTAGCCTCTAAGAAATTTCATAACAGACGAAGTTAAGCTGTCCATACGCATAGCCACCTGGTACCTTGCAAAAGCCCCCAATGTAAACCATCAGGCTAACACCACACGGTCTAAACACACAAGGAAAACCCCATCTCCAGAGAGAAATGGACGCAGGCTCCACATTATCACCACGCAAGCACATTCAGAAACTTGTGGCAGGGCATGGAGAGGGAGAGAGCACTCAGTTGGCTTGAGCCTTGCCCTTGGGGAGGACGGTGTGGTCCACGGCCGGCCTGATCTTCCATGCCTCGTTGATCTCAATCTGCGGAAGGAATCGGCACAAGAATAAACCCAACCACCAAATCACCAAGCAGGATGCAGAGGAACCGGGCGAAACTCGAAGTCGAAGTACCGAATGCCGAGGACGACGAGAGATAGGACCAGGACGCCTGCTCGCAGTCGGTGGTGGCGACCATGTCCATGACGGCCTCCGTCTCTGGCCCTGGGATGAGAACACCATCCCGGACGGCGACCACCAGGTCCTTCCAGTGCTCGTTCCCGAGCAGCCCGCGGAGGAGGTAAGGTGCCACCTGATCGCTTCTGGACGGGGAAGGGGAAGAGGCGTCGGCGAGGAGCCAACGGAGATGGTGGTGGAGGTGCGGCGCCGAGGGCGGGATGGGCGCAGCGGCCCTGCGGCGGAAGGCGGCGAGTGAGACCTCCGGGACGGGGTGGGTCGACGGGCGGAGGAAGAGCGGCGGGCGTCCTCGGGAGGCGAGGAGGAGCGGAGCGGGTGGTGGCGCGCGGGCGCGGGCGGCGGGATCGGCATGAGGTAGGTGGCGGCGGCTAGGACTGGATCTGAATCGGGGGAGAGGCACTAGTAGAAAAAGGGTCAAACGTGAAGCACATTAGTGCCGGTTTGATTTTGGCCCGGTACTAATGGTACCATTAGTGCCGGTTCGAACGGATTTGCATTAATGCCGGTTCGTGTTGAACCTTTAGTACCGGTTCGTGGCACGAACCGGTACTAAAGGGGTGGTGGCAGGTTGGCGTCAGGCCGGGGCCCCACGATCACCTTTAGTACCGGTTCATGGTACGAACCGGCACTAAAGGTCTAACCTTTAGTACCGGTTCGTACCATGAACCGGTACTAAAGGGGTCTGACCTATAGTACCGGTTTGTGACACAAACCGGCACTATAGGGCAATTTTCAAACTCTAGCCCCCCCTGTGTGTCGCCATTTCAGTTCTGAAAAAATCAAAAGAAAATGATAAAAACTTCAAAAAATAAAATCCTTCGAGAGGTAGTTATATTACTACATCTACTAGTTAGGAAAATTTGAAAACTACAATTTGGACATGTTTTGCAAAAAGTGTAGGGAAAATGTAAAACGGCTATAACTTTTGCATACGATGTCGGAAAAAAACGTATAATCTATCAAAAAATTCAGCACGAAAATCCGCATCCGATGGAGGCAGCCTAGGGCCCGTTTGGAATTTTTTAGAATCCTCAAATTCCAAAAGGAAAAAAAGATATGGTCAAATTTCAGTTTTTTTACAAAAATTTGGTTAAATCTGGTCAGACTACTTATTCAAGAAGTATTAATGTTACTACATAATTATTCAAGAATATTAGTGTTACTAAATAATTATTTCAATTTTTTGAATTTTTGTCAAATCTGGTCAAACTATGGTCAAACTGTGGTCAAACTATGGTCAAACTGTGGTCAAACTATGGTCAAACTTATTCAAGAAATATTAGCGTTACTAAATAATTACTGTTTTTTAGAATAATAGTTTCAAACTCAAACGGTGAAATGTGTGACTTCATGCTCAAGCTAAACTCCTGAGGGTTAATAGGATTGACATCCTACTATTGTCTGGGAAACAACAAGTGCAGACTCGAAAACGAAGGAGAATAGAACCCGAAAGTTAAGCGTGCTCGGGCTAGAGTAGTGAGAGGGATGGGTGACCGGTCGGGAAGTTAGATGATTTGGAATGAGTGATCCACACTTGAGCAGTTAAGAGAGGTGATTAGAGAATAAATCATTGAATAATTCGGAAAAATTAAAAATAAAAAAAATCAAAATTTTTTCCAAAATTTTCAAAAAAAGATTCAAAAGAAAAAACCTTTAGTACCGGTTGGTAACACCAACCGGTACTAAAGGTCCCCCATACCAGGGCGCGAGCTCACGCCACGTGGTGGCACTTTAGCGTCGGTTCGTGCCGAACCGATACTAAGGGGGGGGGGCTTTAGTGCCCACACTTTAGTGCCGGTTATGGAACCGGCACTAAAGGCCCTTACGAACCGGTGCTAAAGCTCCGTTTTCTACTAGTGAGGGGAGAGGGGACGGGAGGAGTGGAGTTAGGGTTTGGGCTGCGGGTGGGTGGGTGTATGGATGGATGGATGTGTGCCATGTCATCAATCCATGGCACAAACATCTCAACCAATGAAAATTAAACTTATGTATATGTGTTTTTTTCTTTTTGTTTCTCTTCTTTGTTTTCACCTTTGTGAAGAACCTATCAAATATTAGTTATAAAATTGGACCGCAACAATTTTCAAAAATATTCGACCGTGTTTTATGTACAAATGGACCAAATGGTTCCCTCTTAAAAGTTTTTCGTCCACCTCTCGTCCATTTTTTGAGTGTTCAAAATGAGTTTTTTGTGAAGAACCTAGAAAATATTTGTTGCAAATTTGGACCAAATCAATTTTATAAAATTTTAGGCCATATTTAATGTATAATTGACCAAATGGTTGGGTGTCAAAAGTTTTGATCAACCACTCGTGAAAAAGACAAATTCCCACCGATTCAGCTAGAAGCGAGTCAAATTTGAACTGCATCTGCCTCATAGTTTGGTCTTTATTTTTTTCCAAAAATCATTTCTAGGTACATAAGTACCTATTTAATCAGAGAAACATCAAAAGTTTTCCAAGATTCAACCACTTGCTAGGAACGGTCAAGCCCGCCGTTTTGATGGCATTTTGAAATGGGCATAAAAAATTCAAAAAAAATCTAATTGGAAAACCTTCGCATTGTTTCATTATATGTGACCAAGTTTCTAGGAAAAATAATAAACTTGTAATACAGAAATTATTTTAGAAAAGTGTTCTAACAAATGAGCTGTCATGCGTGAAGATTCAGGGCTTTCAAGCCAAATGATCAATCTTATGGCCACATTCATGGCATAGTTTGTTCAAATGATCTCATATTGTGCACAAGGGTGCATCTTGGAATTCCAAACAATGTTGCCTAAGGGAGTTTTCACTTTCATTGCGCAAAAGAGCCAATTTCCATTTTTCGAGTGCCCCAAGTGAGGTTTTTTTGTGAAGGACCTACCAAATAATTCTTGCAAAATTTGACCAAATCATTTTTAAAAAATACTAGGCCATATTTAATGCACAATTGACCAAATGGTTGGGTGTAAAAAGTTTTGTTCCACCTCTGGTGAAAGAGACAAATTTCCGCCGATTCAGTTGGAAGCGGGTCAAATTTGAACTGCAACTGCCTCATAGTTTGCCATTTATTTTTTCCAAAAATCATTTCTAGGTACATAAGTACCCATTTAATCATAAATACATCGTTTGGTGGCGATACGTCGAGGTTTGGATGGTGGGCGAGGGCCCCAACTCTAGAGCGTGTAAACTCGCATGCCCGCCGCGTGGTCACCGCATGATCCTGGCGTTGCCATGTGTTCTGGGCGGCATAGGCATGACTAGTGGGTTGGGAACTCTCTAGGTATGTGTTAGGAAGAAAATCACAACATAAGATTCTCACGAGGAGACCGATCGATGCTCAAACATGAATAAGCAGCCAAGTGTTTGATTAGTGGTACGGGAAATGCACATGGCTAATGGGCGTGAGTTTTGCCTGAGGATGATCAATTACTAAGAAGACCGTCTTCACAAATTTTCATCTCAAAAGGAGGAGCCTAGGTGGTACTTGCTTTGCAAAGTACCACACTAGACATAAATACGAATGTTGAAGCTGGACTCAAAATAATGAATGGATTGAGCTGGCATTTGGTGGAGGATGGTTATTTGGGTAGAGGAAAGCACTGTAGAAAATGGATACCATTTGGACATGCCAAAATGGTACTTCCTTCACAAAGTGCTGCTCTGAACAGAATAGGAAAATGAATATTGTTGAGTTATTATTGAACTAGGCAAGGAAGGTTTTTGACATATTTGATGAAGATATGATCCAAACAATTTATGCGAATTTTTTGGGAATTTTCGAAATAACAGAAATATAGGTTGCTTCACAACCTAGGGCAAAAATTGACACATGGACATGACACATAGGCAAAACTGATGAGATGGCGCCTAGTCATCACAACCCACCACAATTTACAAGGCTATGACCATCTATATTGGTCGTTAACAACTAGAAATAAGGCAGCAGACCAGCACTGTTTGCTTTATGAACATTTCGTGTAAGGAAATTACGACCTTTCTGACCAAAATGGTCGCAATGGTTTAGGGTTTGGAGCCCCCCGAACAGCTTTTGACCAATTGGTCTCAAATGGTCATAGATCTATGACCAATTCTTCCAGGGTCACTGACAGAAGGTCACTAGTTGACATATTTCTTATAGTGTTACGCTAGTTCTTTGTACAGGCACACTGCAACTTCTTTTTCGCTTACAAGGTTGTACGAAGGAGTCCAGGCATCAATTGCTTGGATATGCAGTTCCAATACTTCTTTCTTCCCACACTGCATTTGTAAGTCGAATGGTTAATCTGGTAAGATGGTGCATCCTTCATATGTTATATGAGGACGTGTAGTCAGACTAGTTGTAGCCACACACATCACACTGGCTTTTACTGTATATTTCATGCGATTACTTTTGGCATATCGAGATCTAAGCAATCTACAATAGGATGAAAAGACTGGCATCCTTCACATTATTGGCAAACTCAGTTCATAGAGACAAGCAATTCAACCATTCTGTGGGTAAATCAAAAGCACCACTAGAATATTTTTCACTACCCAATCATACACACAAAAAGGGGCGACGCCACCATAGGGGCTGGTATGGTCGGCCGCCTCAGGTGGCTGGAAAGTGTGAACCTAGTTTGCATCGTCCAGGTTGGCCCACGCTAGTTTTGTTCGTCCCAACGCACGAGCAAGCAATGTAAAAAATGAAGAAAAATGTTTCAATTTGGATGGAACAATAACATAAGTGCAAGGCAGGCCCTATAGCAGGCTCGCGGCCCAAACGAGCGCCTCCCATATTGATCGACAACACGAAAAATCCCAATTCATTCGCTCCAGCCTCTAGTCTGGTTTGCTCCTAACCTAGCCGCCGCTGGACAGACCGACACAGCACTTCCTCGCGCCCTCGTTGGAGGGCGGTCGTCGGGCTTCAAGCGAACAGAAGGACAAGAAGATGAAGATCCAACCCTGGGTGTAGCCGGCGTGAGAGGTAGCGGTGGCAACACGAGCATGGCACCGAGCTTGCGCAAACGGACAGTCACAGCTTGCAAGAGTAGCATGCGCAACAAGCAGGTACATCACATCCCTAATTATATCTAATTCAACTCTTCAATTTCTGGCCAATAGTTCAACCTGACGGTGTTGTAAAACTGCTTGTATGTAGGGAATCTATGAGAAAATGAAACCAATTTCTACTTATTTTATAACTCCCCCAATCAATACTGAACTGAATGAATCTGATGTATCTAATCAAGTTTTCGATGCAAACATACAAGCTCATGTTGTTCTTGAGCCTGAAGTGTCTAATGAACAGACTGCTAATGAAGGATTTGATGCAAACATTTTACATGCTCCTGGTGATGAACATATAGTGTCTAATGAGGGATCTAATGCAAGCATTTTGCAAGCTCATTGAAGGATTTAGTGTCGAATGATGATCTGCTATGTTGAGAGAGACAGAGATTTGCATGCATTGATGAAAAGAAAATTATAGTGCATTTTCATAGCTTGAGGAAACGTCGAGGCCATCTACCAGAAAGTCACCGTATCATGACAACATAGCATAAATACTTTTCTAATCTGTTGTTTGAAACTATTGTCATACTTGTGCAGGATAGATATATTGATATCCGGTTTGCGCACTGGTTATAGGTGCAATTACACTTTGATATTTTCAGCCAGAGAACGAATAATTCAAGCAGGTACAGACCATGTTTGTAGTCCACCATGTTGCATTTTGTGTTTTTTGGTCCTTGCATCATTTAGTGTTTATAATCTGAACTACTTTGGATCATTAGCTGGTTTTCAAAGTGCATGTAGCTTCACATTTCTCAAGTTATGTTGGTTTCCGGAGTGCAAGTGCCTTCGTATTTTTTAAGTTAAATGTTCGCCCCTGGTAACTTGAATTCATGGATTCGCCACTGCACACAAATCATACGCGAATGCCAGTACGAATTAAATGAAATGCATGGACTTACGCTAGCTCGTTGTACAGGCTCACTACAGATCTGCTTGCGCTTGGGATCTTCCATGTACAAGTCCTTGTTACCACTTGCTTGGATGTGCAGGCCTTGTGTTCCTTGCATCCCCCTCTGCATTTTTGACACGACGAATGGTTGATCAAATAAGAGGAATTGACCTTGATGTTGTACCGGAGGACAGATACTTACAAGGTTATACGGGTGTGCAGGATGTGTACCAGATCCCGTAGCGCCGTCATGCTTCACTAAAAAATGGATTTGGTTGTTTCAGATGATATTTCCAGAAGAAATAAGAGTTAAAGTCAGAGTTGCATAGGCGTGTAAGCTAAGAGAGCAGTGAACAAATATCCAAATGTCGTCAGAACAATGCACAAGGGAGTGATGTGTGGATACCTAGTTCAGGCTGGCGTTTGGGCATACTCGCCTAGCTAGAGTGCGGGTCACTTTAGAGCCGTTGAGCATGATGCGCTGGCGTTGGCTGGCCGTGCACGGATGCAGATCTTGAGTGGCAGCGGAGAGCTACGATGCGGTGGACGAGACCGTTGGTGAAGCCCCAATGGCCTCGGGGGGCGGAGGTGCAACGATGTACTCAGTGAAGTAACCCCAGTGAGCTGGGAGACGGTGTTGGTGAAGCACACCTGATGCGGTGGAAGTCGGTGTCTGTGAGGCACGTCAGTTGCGGTGGCCGACATTGTCGGTGGACCACCCGGTGCGGTGGACGAGGGCATAGATGAGGTAGCTCCGGTGCGGTGGTGAAGCATGACCGTCATCTTCATCATTATCGTCCAGCATAGAGGTGGGGAAAGAGACAAAACGAGGGGTGATTCAAACTTTACTTGGGTTTGCGGCAAATTAGGGATTTGAGCAATCTGGGCGCGGAAGGGGACGGTGGAGAAGAGATATTTTGCAGGGCTGGAATTCGGGCCGCTAGATATTTCAATCCGA
>NC_041391.1:553405987-553419638 GCF_002162155.2 Triticum dicoccoides | reverse complement strand
AGGGAGGGGGTGGGTGGCTGGGTGCTACGCGTCCGTCCGACACACGCGACCACCCCGACGGGACTATGCTTCGGTGCCTTAAGGCACCGAAGCAGCGTCCACCCTGACACGACCCTGGTCTGCTTGGTGCGCCTACATTTGATAATGCAAACGAATCTGTATGTATTACCATGCCCGTGTTTTCCTTGCAATAATTAGTCATTCGAAACGAGATACTCCCTCCGTTCACTTTTGTAAGTCGTTTCAGAGAACATAAAATGTTTTGTTTTGCACATTCTCTGAAATGTCTTCAAGGTCTTATAAAAGTGAACAGAGGGAGTACTATAAATTAATTAATGAGGAGTTATTTGAAAAAAAATCGAAACCGTATCCACGGCATCCACGCTAACATGGATTAGAGTGTGTGTCACATAATTAGTTATTTGAATTAGAGTGTGTGTCACGTAGCGATCTCCAATTCTAACGTGGATTTCGCATTTCACTGTATCCACGCTACTTTTTTAATACAAATTCATATGTATATGGTGAACACCATGTGTAACGCCCCAAGACCGATGCTCGAGTTGCCTTTCATTTAGTTTTCGTTGTTGTCGTGTGTTTATTTTGTTTGTTGCATTATCATAATTATTTTGCATATTTCATTACTCTATGTTGATGCCATGACCATGTTGAGTGCCTTGTCATATTTTTCTTCTTGCATCATGTTCACCTTATATTATATTGCATTGCACCATCCTTGCTTTGTTCTATGCTTCATGATTTTGCCTATGTCATTTTTGTTGCATTTGCATCATGAGCATCATGCCTTGGTTTGCATCTTGAAGTCTTGTTGTGTGATTTTGGGTGACCCCCCCCCTTTTTCTTCTTACCTCCACCTCACTCATGCAACATGCTCATACCAGCGACCATTCATCAAGTTCACCCAAGTTTCTATTCCATTCAAACTTCTCCTTTCTTCTTTATTGCATTTATTTTCATGTGACATTTTCCCTGTCTAGAAAATGTTCCATCTTTTCCTACAAACCCTACACCTTGCCTTTAACCCCTCTGTCAATATTCAGCTCTTTTTAAGTTGTTTTGGTTAGGTTCAAAAATGGAGCAAGTTAGAATTAAATTCAAACTTGATTTATTTTTCTATCTTTTAAAATGCCCAAAGCAATTTATTCAAATTCTGCACAAATTCTGGAGTCCAAGGATATTATCATTTCCCTCACAACACTCTCCAATTCCTCTGTGCCTTTTCTCTTTTATTTCTGCTAGAAGAAATAGAACAGAGAAAGAGCAATAGCAGCCCAGCGCAGCCCACCTGGGCTTCCCTCCCTAGCCGGCCCAGCCATCCGCTAGCGGCCACCTGCTCCGTTCGCCTCACGCCGTCTCCCTCCTCTCTGGAGCGGTAGCTGCAGCAGCAGCGCCAAGAGCACGCGCTCACGGACGCCGAGGTTGTGCCGTCCAGTCTCCCCCTTTATAAGAGAGCGCCTCCCTAGGGTTTTCCCTTCTCCCTCTCGTTCCTCCCCGCGCCGCCGCCACCTGGTAGGTCCTCGCCCAAGCCACCCATAGCCGTCGCCCGTGCCATGGCCGAGGAGAGCTCAAGCTCCTCCCTGGCTTGATCATCGCCGTAGCCATCTTCTTCGTCCACGGGAGTGTTGCGGATGTCTTCCACGGCTACGCACACGACCACACGGACCCGGAGCTCCTTCCCCTTCGTCGTCTTCGCTCTCTGCTTCCCGGAGCCGCAGCGCGCCGGAGATCAGCAGCTCGTCGTCGCCGTCGTCCACGTCGTCGTCTTCTTCCTCTTCATCGCCGCGGGACGCCAAGTTCCTCGACGTCGTCTGCTCTGCTTCCTAATCTCCGCGGAGCCGATCACCTCCGTGGTCGCGCTTCCAACCTTGTCTTCTTGTCCCGAACCCTCGGTGAGCAGCCGCTCCTCCCCATCTCTCCCTCTGGTTTGATTCGTCGCGGTAGCCGCCGATCCCATGGTGTCCCAGGCCATGTCAGTCATGTACGACCATGGTAACGAGCCCGAGCTCATGTTCTAGCCTTTGCTTATCTCACCTGAGCATGCACCCTCAGCCGAGTCCACTTTGCATCACCGATGTCCTCGCCTGTTGCTCCGCTACACGCATGCACACCTTGCTCGCGCACATCCTGCTGGCCTCGCCCGGTCCGTTCAAAGCCGAGGCCAAGGCCAGGGAGCTTGCCCAGCCCCTTGCAGCGTGCCTCACATGCACACACTCGCTCGCATCTGGCCGCATGCATGCGCGCGATCGTCTGCATGCCTACAAGCACTCATGCGGCCTCCTCCCGCACGCGCTGCAACCTACGCCTTCGTTGATCTCCGCAGCGAGTACAGCCAAGGCCGGCCCTTCGTTTCTGTTGTTTTTCAGTCAGGTTCGCTCCAGTTATTGGTTCAGTTAGGTCTGGTCTGCAATTTGAACACAAGTCACTTGATGTCGTATTGGTTGGCCTAACCCATTTGCAGCCAGGAGAGCATGGTTCGAATCCCAAGCAATCCCCTTTTGTTTCATTAGTTTGTTTTGATATTCTTCTGTTCCCAGCCGCATAAGAGCAATGTTCATCTGCGGCCGATCCCCCTTTGTATCACAAACACTAACCTAGCCCAGTGGTTCCTCCCTCGAGCACAAATCCAGGAGGACCTGGGTTTCGATCCCTAGGGGCCCCAATTTTTGCTCTGTTTTTCCTGTACTATTGCACGCGCGCACACACACACTCAGCGCTCACTCGGGCCAAATCTTCCTGGGCCGCTGCAGGTTGCTGCAATCCGGCCCGTGCATATTTTTTCCCAGTCTGAGTTTACCATTTTCCAATGCATTCTTAATTACAGAATTGCCTCTGTTTTACACTGTCTATAGCTAAATATGCATGCATCCAAACTAAACAAACTATATATGCGACATGCTTAGAATTACATATAGTTTCACATTATGCCACTTTCATCCATGTTTAAAATGTTTAAACTTGCCGTTTGTTTAAATTTGCATAAATGCCATGCTAAAATGATTTATTTCATAACTAAATAACCGTAGCTCCAAATTTAATAAACTTTATATGTAAATGGGGTGGAAAAATGCCTAGTTTAACATGGTCCACTTTGTTTTCCTGTTTAACAACTTTAAAATATGTTTTAGGGCAGAACAGTACCAAATCTAAAATATGGACATGAGGATTTTCCGGAATTGTTGTTTGTTCTTCCGACCTCATTTAAACTTGCCTAAATAGTTAGTTTACTTATGCTTCACCTCTTGCCATGTTTAACAACATTTAATATTGTTTGGTAGCTTAAACAAGATTAAACTAAATATGTCAATGTGGTGTTTTGTCAATATGCAACTCGTGGCATATTGAGCTCCACTTAACTTGTAGTATTGTTTGTTGCACTTTGCCATGCCATGCCTCATTAAACCGGACATGCATCATACTTGTTTGTGCATCATGACATGTTTATGCTTGTGCATTTACCTTGTTGTTTGTTTCTTTCTGGTATTGCTTCTTAGTTCCGGTAATGTTGCGATTGTGAGGATTCGTTCGACTACTCCCGTTAGTCTTCTTCATGGACTCGTTCTTCTTCCTAGCGGGATTTCAGGCAAGATGACCGCTACCATGGATCTCACTACTATCATTGCTATGCTAGTTGCTTCGTTCTATCGCTTTGCTGCGTTACCTATCTTTTGCTCATCAAGCCTCCCATATTGCCATGCACCTCTAACCTTTGACACCTTTCCTACGCAAACCGTTGTTTGGCTATGTTACCGCTTTGGTCAACCCCTCTTATAGCGTTGCTAGTTGCAGGTGAAGTTGAAGATTGCTCCATGGTGGACAGGATTTTGGTTGGGATATCACAATATCTCTTATATTATTAATGCATCTATATACTTGGTAAAGGGTGGAAGACTCGGCCTTTTGCCTGGTGTTTTGTTCCACTCTTGCCACCCTAGTTTCCGTCATACCGGTGTTATGTTCCCGGATTTTGCGTTCCTTACGCGGTCGGGTGATTTATGGGACCCCCTTGACAGTTCGCTTTGAATAAAACTCCTCCAGCAAGGCCCAACCTTGGTTTTACCATTTGCCTCACCACCACCTATACCTTTCCCTTGGGTCGGCCAACCCGAGGGTCATCTTTATTTTAGCCCCCCCGAGCCAGTTCTTGTCTAAGTGTTGGTCTGAACCGAGTAGACTGCGGGGCCCCCTCGGGGAAACTCGAGGTTTGGTTTTACTCATAGGATGCCTCATCCGGTGTTGCCCTGAGAACGAGATATGTGCAGCTCCTATCGGGATTGTCGGCGCATCGGGCGGCTTTGCTGGTCTTGTTTTACCATTGTCGAAATGTCTTGTAAACCGGGATTCCGAGTCTGATCGGGTCTTCCTGGGAGAAGGTATATCCTTTGTTGATTGCGAGAGCTTATCATGGGCTAAGTTGGGACACCCCTGCAGGGTATAATCTTTCGAAAGCCGTGCCTGCGGTTATAGGCATATGGGAATTTGTTAATGTCCGGTTTTAGATAACTTGACACCAGATCCGAATTAAAACGCATCAACCGTGTGTGTAGCCGTGATGGTCTCTTTTCGGCGGAGTCTGGGAAGTGAACACTGTTTCTTGGGTTATGTTTGACATAAGTAGGAGTTCAGGATCACCTCTTGATCATTGCTAGCTTCACGACCGTTCCATTTGCTCTCTTCTCGCTCTTATTTGCGTATGTTAGCCACCATACTTGCTTAGTCGCTGCTGCAACCTCACCACTTTACCCCTTCCTTTCCCATTAAGCTTTGCTAGTCTTGATACCCATGGTAATGGGATTGCTGAGTCCTCGTGGCTCACAGATTACTACAACAACAGTTGCAGGTACAGGTTTATGCGATGATCATGACGCGAGAGCGATGGTTGCTTGTTTTGGAGTCCTTCTTCTGCTTCTTCTTTGATCAGGGGATAGTTTTCAGGTCCGCAGCCTGGGCTAGCACGGTGGATGTCGTTTGAGCTTCTGTTTGTGCTTCATCCGTAGTCGGATGTTGTTCTCATGTAAGTTGATGTTGTATTCGTGTGGCATTGTATGCCTCTTGTATGTATCCCCATCTATTATGTAATGTTGATGTAATGATATCCACCTTGCAAAAGCGTTTCAATATGCGGTTCTATCCTTGGTGGGACCTTCGAGTCTCTTTAGGATAGTATCGCATATTGGGCGTGACAAGTTGGTATCAGAGCCTCGACCGACCATAGGAGCCCCCTTGATTGTTGGCCGTTGTTGAGTCTAGAAAAAAATTATTTTGAGTCTTAGGATTATATATATCGAAGAGTAGGATTCTTTTTACTCCTCAGCCCCCTTCGTCGCTCTGGTGAGGACTCCTGACGTAGATGTTTTGTCTTTCCTCTCCTCAAATTTCACTAAAAAAAATTTAGGATCACGCGGGTATCTTGGGATCGTTCCGATATTCTTATGATGAGAACATTGTTCTTGGTGCCTCCTGACGTTTAGGGGTTGTGGCAGTGTCCCGGGGAGTTGAGCTCCGAGGTGTTGTCGTCATAATTTTATCGTTGCAGTTCTGGAATACCTGAGTTTTGCCGACATCGAAAGTCTCTTTTATGTAGTTGTTTGTGAGATAACCTCGATGCCTCCCAGTACTGGGGAGTTCGGGAGTATTGCCATGGCTCGTATAACGGATGCTTTTCGAAGGTTGAGGTACACGATTTCCGGAGTTTTCTTGGTTATGTGTTGATGGATGGATATAGCTGGATGTAGGGATTGTTAGTTTGGGTGAGATATATTGCTTCCCCTGTATCCCCAACACCAGATTGCATAACCAGAAAGTTTCGGGAGTTTTATAGGTGGGAATTCAAGTAGCTCCTAGAATATCTTTCCGACAGATGCATGATATGGGATTGGGTAAATCTCTAACATATGTATTTGTTCCGGCTTATTCCGCAAGCCAAATCCTTTGTTTTGTTGTATTTGTGGTATTCGAGTTGCTTCGAAGTCAAGTGTTGAATCCATACCTTTCCCAAACGGTGTTCTCATATTGCTATGTGAATACTAATCCTTTTGATCATCGAGATTGTCATGTCAATTCTTTCCAACCGGTGTTCTTCTCTTCAAGTGGATCCGATCATTTCAACATTTGTGAGATCAATTCTAAGTTTTCTCAATGGTATCTGTTTCATCCGTCCCTAAGTTGCCTTTGTTTTCCCACCCTCCCACCCTTTTCTTCAAGGACTCAGATATCTTAATCAAGTATCCATCTTATGGATGTGAAGTTTCTCCATTCTTTTCCCGTCAATGTTCTTATCCGGTGAGTCTTAGAAAGATACCAACGGAGCTTTGAGTTCATCATTCTTCGTGATTTTTATTCTCCGGTGGATCCAATTCAAGCTTTCGATATTCATCATCTTCCTTTCCTCGTCTCTAATGCTTTCTCATGCCGATGCACCTCTTAATCATTCATTTCTTCCTATTTATTTGTTCTGGAGTGTTGAAGATATCTCAAAAGATTTGTGTTTCCATTCTTAATCCGTTCAAGCTATTTGGAGATTGTTATCTCATTCAAGCCATTTAATTCAATCGGTGCATTTTCTCTTTAAAATCATTTCCAACGGTGTTTTCTTTTGAGTGGTCCCTAACCCACAGGTCTTTTCCCAGGATCTTACCTGTCTCTTCTCATTTTCCGGGAGCTATTCTCAAATTCATTTCCAAGTTTGACATAAAAATGAATTTTCATCAGTCACATGCCTTCTCCAAGGTCGTTTTCAATTTTTTTTTCATCTTTGGCTCAACCTTTCCTCTTTTTCATTCTCCCGGAGTATCTCAGTAATTTTGGTGGTGTTCCGTCGTCATTTGAAGACCGAAGAAGAGTTCCTCTTAAATCCTTACCCGTTCTTCCAACGAGGCATAGTTCAAGCTTGATGCCATCCTCTCATAATTGTTTTCGATGGTGAGAATTCTTTTCTTACCATTCGGAGCATTTCATGAGTTATTTCCATTTCTTTCCTCCGAAGGCCATCATGTCATAATTCTTCATTCTCAGCGTGTAGCTATCATTCTCCAAATCTTACCGGTGCATCGTTCAAATACCCTCTAATCAGTTCATGTGCTCTTTGTTCTCATGTATTTAAATCCCTTCAAGTATCTTCATTCATTTTCAAATTCTTTCCGGTGAATTGTGCCCTTGCTACTCTCTTTTTCAATTCTTACGGTGGTTCGTTCAAGATTTCACTTCATTATCATATTAATTCATTCGTGTTTCCGAATTCCACTGGTGGTTCCATCAATACCTTCTCAAGTTTACGCTATATCTCTCTTAATCCTTTTTTTCAATGGGAATAAGTAGTATGCCAAATCCTTTGCTTGTCATCAATTAAATTTGATGAAGGATAAGCATACAATAAATCTTATTCTTATTTCCTCAAGGTGACTAAATTCTTTTTACGAAGATTATTCATGATGAATAAATTCTTGATTACTAGTGATTCATCTTTCTTTCTGGAGTTGGTCATCATATCACATTCTCGGTTCGAGAGGCTTCATCTTTCTTTTCGGATTTCCAAGCTATCTCAATTATCTCGTCGCGAAGCTCCATCTAAATCATTGCAAGGGTTCACCTTGTGTTTTCAACTTCTCTTTCTTTTTATCATCCTTTTATTACCGGACTTCTTCATTGAGGCTCTACATGGTGCTTCGTCAAGGATTCATTTCATTCTTCAATTGCTCTTCAAGATTTCTCTCGGAGTTAAGATCCGCCAAGATATACTCTAAAAATTAACATGGTGTTCAACACATGTTTTGTTTTGAGGAGTTCAAGTATTCTTCATCGTGCATTCCAAAGTGCAATTCTTTCTACCATATCTTTGGAGATGGCATTATATCATTCTGGACAATTTTCATTCATGTTTCGCGATTCACATGTTGTCAGGAATGAGGAATTTTAAACCCATCATTTTCTTCCTTGGAGTTATCTTGGTAAAGATTTCACCTAAAGGCCTTCCCGAAGGAATGTTGCCAATTGTGGTGCTTATTAATGACCCAAGTTCTCCAATTATCCTCTTGGTGAAAGAACTTTCTCTTATCTTCATTGATCTCAACCAATCAATTGTTTCTGTTAGTGGCCGGTTGTCACCTCTTCATTTTGAGATGTTTGCCATAAGCCCACAACAAGCTTGTTCTTTTCGTTGTTGGTTTTCCAACAACTCCGTTCTAACCTTCTTGGAAGTGTGCTTCCCAAGCTCATTTGTGGCACAAGTTGGCATTTTCTTCTCCATTCTTTTATTCCAATGATCTATCTTCCATTATTTCTTCCGGAGGCATTGTGATATTACTCTCTTCGACTCATTATCTCGTTTTGTCAAGATCATGTTCTTTCCTTGCTTTTCCTTTCAACCGGAGTGTTGTGTTCTCATTCAAGTTCTTTCATCTTATAAAATTTTGCCTCTATTTTCAACTAGAGTGTTGTCCGAATTTTATCTTCCTTGTTCCGTGTTTATCTCGTTTAAACCAGAGTGGTTCCAATTCCTTCTTGTCCATTGTACTCATCATTCATAGCTTTGCAACCTCCAAGGTTCACTTGGTGTTCCTTGTTTCTATTTTCTACCGCAGTGCTCTCAATTGTGTTAAACTCCGTTGTGTTCTTTCTTTCAAGTTTTTCAACCTCTCAAGGATCATGGTTTCACTCGCTTGTCAAAGAAGCAACTTAGTTCTACCTCCTCTCTTTCTCTTCCGTTTCTCTCCGGTGCCATCCTAGATCTCGGGACGAGATCTTCTGTTAGTGGAGGAGAGTTGTAACGCCCCAAGACCGATGCTCGAGTTGCCTTTCATTTATTTTTCGTTGTTGTCGTGTGTTTATTCTGTTTGTTGCATTATCATAATTATTTTGCATATTTCATTACTCTATGTTGATGCCATGACCATGTTGAGTGCCTTGTCATATTTTTCTTCTTGCATCATATTCACCTTATATTATATTGCATTGCACCATCCTTGCTTTGTTCTATGCTTCATGATTTTGCCTATGTCATTTTTGTTGCATTTGCATCATGAGCATCATGCCTTGGTTTGCATCTTGAAGTCTTGTTGTGTGATTTTGGGTGACCCCCCCCCCCTTTCTTCTTACCTCCACCTCACTCATGCAACATGCTCATACCAGCGACCATTCATCAAGTTCACCCAAGTTTCTATTCCATTCAAACTTCTCCTTTCTTCTTTATTACATTTATTTTCATGTGACATTTTCCCTGTCCAGAAATTGTTCCATCTTTTCCTACAAACCCTACACCTTGCCTTTAACCCCTCTGTCAATATTCAGCTCTTTTTAAGTTGTTTTGGTTAGGTTCAAAAATGGAGCAAGTTTGAATTAAATTCAAACTTGATTTATTTTTCTATCTTTAAAAATGCCCAAAGCAATTTATTCAAATTCTGCACAAATTCTGGAATCCAAGGATATTATCATTTCCCTCACAACACTCTCCAATTCCTCTATGCCTTTTCTCTTTTATTTTTGCTTGAAGAAATAGAATAGAGAAAGAGCAATAGCAGCCCAGCGCAGCCCACCTGGGCTTCCCTCCCTAGACGGCCCAGCCAGCCGCTAGCGGCCACCTGCTCCGTTCGGCTCACGCCGTCTTCCTCCTCTCTAGAGCGGTAGCCACAGCAGCAGCGCTGTGAGCACGTGCTCACGGACGCCGAGGTCTTGCCGTCCAGTCTCCCCCTTTATAAGAGAGTGCCTCCCTAGGGTTTTCCCTTCTCCCCCTCATTCCTCCCCGCGCCGCCGCCACCTAGTAGGTCCTCGCCCAAGCCACCCATAGCCGTCGCCCGTGCCATGGCCGAGGAGAGCTCAAGCTCCTCCCCGTCTTGATCATCGCCGTAGCCATCTTCTTCGTCCACGGGAGTGTTGCGGACGCCTTCCACGGCTACGCACACGACCACACGGACCCGGAGCTCCTTCCCCTTCGTCGTCTTCGCTCTCTGCTTCCCGGAGCCGCGGCGCGCCGGAGATCAGCAGCTCGTCGTCGCCGTCGTCCACGTCGTCGTCTTCTTCCTCTTCATCGCCGCGGGACGCCAAGTTCCTCGACGTCGTCTGCTCTGCTTCCTAATCTCCGCGGAGCCGATCACCTCCGTGATCGCGCTTCCAACCTCGTCTTCTTGTCCCGAGCCCTCGGTGAGCAGCCGCTCCTCCCAATCTCTCCTTCTGGTTTGATTCGTCGCTGTAGCCGCCGATCCCATGGTGTCCGAGGCCATGTCTGTCATGTACGACCATGCCAACGAGCCCGAGCTCGTGTTCTAGCCTTTGCTCGTCTCACCTGAGCATGCACCCTCAGCTGAGTCCACTTTGCATCACCGATGTCCTCGCCTGTTGCTCCGCTACACGCACGCACACCTTGCTCGCGCACTTCCTGCTGGCCTTGCCCGGTCTGTTCGTAGCCGAGGCCATGGCCAGGGAGCTTGCCCAGCCCCTTGCAGCGTGCCTCACATGCACACACTCGCTCGCATCTGGCCGAGTGCACGTGCACGATCGTATGCATGCCTGCAAGCACTCATGCGGCCTCCTCCCGCACGCGCGCTGCAACCTACGCCTTCGTTGATCTTCGCCGCGAGTATAGCCAAGGCCGGCCCTTCGTTTCTGTTGTTTTTCAGTCAGGTTCGCTCCAGTTATTGGTTCAGTTAGGTGTGGTCTGCAATTTGAACACAAGTCACTTGATGTCGTATTGGTTGGCCTAACCCGTTTGCAGCCAGGAGAGCATGGTTCGAATCCCAAGCAATCCCCTTTTGTTACATTAGTTTGTTTTGATGTTCTTCTGTTCCCAGCTGCATAAGAGCAATGTTCATCTACGGCCGATCCCCCTTTGTATCACAAACACTAACCTAGCCCAGTGGTTCCTCCCTCAAGCACAAATCTAGGAGGACCTGGGTTTCGATCCCTAGGGGCCCCAATTTTTGCTCTGTTTTTCCTGTACTGTTGCACGCGCGCACACACACACTCAGTGCTCACTCGGGCCAAATCTTCCTGAGCCGCTGCAGGTTGCTGCAATCCGGCCCGTGCATATTTTTTTTCCCAGTCTGAGTTTATCATTTTCCAATGCATTCTTAATTACAGAATTGCCACTGTTTTACATTGTCTATAGCTAAATATGCATGCATCCAAACTAAACAAACTATATATGCGACATGCTTAGAATTACATCTAGTTTCACATTATGCCACTTTCATCCATGTTTAAAATGTTTAAACTTGTCGTTTGTTTAAATTTGCATAAATGCCATGCTAAAATGATTTATTTCATAACTAAATAACCGTAGCTCCAAATTTAATAAACTTTATATGTAAATGGGGTGGAAAAATGCCTAGTTTAACATGGTCCACTTTGTATTCCTGTTTAACAACTTTAAAATATGTTTTAGGGTAGAACAGTACCAAATCTAAAATATGGACATGAGGATTTTCCGGAATTGTTGTTTGTTCTTCCGGACTCATTTAAACTTGCCTAAATAGTTAGTTTACTTATGCTTCACCTCTTGCCATGTTTAACAACATTTAATATTATTTGGTAGCTTAAACGAGATTAAACTAAATATGTCAATGTGGTGTTTTGTCGATATGCAACTCGTGGCATATTGAGCTCCACTTAACTTGTAGTATTGTTTGTTGCACTTTGCCATGACTTGCCTCATTAAACCGGACATGCATCATACTTGTTTGTGCATCATGACATGTTTATGCTTGTTCATTTACCATGTTGTTTGTTTCTTTCTGGTGTTGCTTCTTAGTTCCGGTAATGTTGCGATTGTGAGGATTCGTTCGACTACTCCCGTTCATCTTCTTCATGGACTCGTTCTTCTTCCTAGCGGGATTTCAGGCAAGATGACCGCTACCATGGATCTCACTACTATCATTGCTATGCTAGTTGCTTCGTTCTATCGCTATGCTGCGTTACCTATCTTTTGCTCATCAAGCCTCCCATATTGCCATGAACCTCTAACCTTTGACACCTTTCCCACGCAAACCTTTGTTTGGCTATGTTACCGCTTTGCTCAGCCCCTCTTATAGCGTTGCTAGTTGTAGGTGAAGTTGAAGATTGCTCCATGGTGGACAGGATTTTGGTTGGGATATCACAATATCTCTTATATTATTAATGCATCTATATACTTGGTAAAGGGTGGAAGACTCGGCCTTTTGCCTGGTGTTTTGTTCCACTCTTGCCGCCCTAGTTTCCGTCATACCGGTGTTATGTTCCCGGATTTTGCGTTCCTTACGCGGTCGGGTGATTTATGGGACCCCCTTGACAGTTCGCTTTGAATAAAACTCCTCCAGCAAGGCCCAACCTTGGTTTTACCATTTGCCTCACCACCACCTATACCTTTCCCTTGGGTCGGCCAACCCGAGGGTCATCTTTATTTTAGCCCCCCGGGCCAGTGCTTGTCTAAGTGTTGGTCCGAACCGAGTAGACTGCGGGGCCCCCTCGGGGAAACTCGAGGTTTGGTTTTACTCGTAGGATGTCTCATCCTGTGTTTCCCTGAGAGCGAGATATGTGCAGCTCCTATCGGGATTGTCGGCGCATCGGGCGGCTTTGCTGGTCTTGTTTTACCATTGTCGAAATGTCTTGTAAACCGGGATTCCGAGTCTGATCGGGTCTTCCTGGGAGAAGGTATATCCTTCGTTGATCGCGAGAGCTTATCATGGGCTAAGTTGGGACACCCCTGCAGGGTATAATCTTTCGAAAGCCGTGCCTGCGGTTATAGGCAGATGGGAATTTGTTAATGTCCGGTTCTAGATAACTTGACACCAGATCCGAATTAAAACGCATCAATCGCGTGTGTAGCCGTGATGGTCTCTTTTCGGCGGAGTCCGGGAAGTGAACACGGTTTCTTGGGTTATGTTTGACGTAAGTAGGAGTTCAGGATCACCTCTTGATCATTGCTAGCTTCACGACCGTTCCATTTGCTCTCTTCTCGCTCTTATTTGCGTATGTTAGCCACCATACTTGCTTAGTCGCTGTTGCAACCTCACCACTTTACCCCTTCCTTTCCCATTAAGCTTTGCTAGTCTTGATACCCATGGTAATGGGATTGCTGAGTCCTCGTGGCTCACAGATTACTACAACAACAGTTGCAAGTACAGGTTTATGCGATGATCATGACGCAAGAGCGATGCTTGCTTGTTTTGGAGTCCTTCTTCCGCTTCTTCTTTGATCAGGGGATAGGTTCTAGGTCGGCAGCCTGGGCTAGCAGGGTGGATGTCGTTTGAGCTTCTGTTTGTGCTTCATCCGTAGTCGGATGTTGTTCTCATGTAAGTTGATGTTGTATTCGTGTGTCATTGTATGCCTCTTGTATGTATCCCCATTTATTATGTAATGTTGATGTAATGATATCCACCTTGCAAAAGCGTTTGAATATGCGGTTCTATCCTTGGTGGGACCTTCGAGTCTCTTTAGGATAGTATCGCATATTGGGCGTGACACCATGGTACTGAGAAAACTTTTGGATGGATTCAAACATATGACCTGCAAAAAAGCACAACAAATTGAGTCAATGTCAACTTTTCGAAACTTAGTATGGCACGAATTCAAAATAATTACCCGTATGCATGGTCCTCCGTTCAAATCTTACAATGTACACCGAATTGAAACATCGATATTGAGTCTCGTACTATGTACATTCAAA
>NC_041391.1:553391897-553405805 GCF_002162155.2 Triticum dicoccoides | reverse complement strand
GAAGCTATCAGTTTCCAACACACGTTCATTATTTCTCTCCATGTTTCGATCTCTAAGTCTGTCAATTACACAACCCCTGTACCTCACACATCCGCCATTGCACCCCATGCCGAGCTCTCTCTCTCTCTCTCTCTCTCTCCCACTCCCTCTCACCCTCTCGCGCTAAATACATGCAATGACTATCTAGCCCCCCAACCTCTCATGCGCACGCACGCACGTTGTATATCTAGGTCACTCCCTCGAGACTGTCTCACTCTTTCTTCCGCACGGCGGGCCACACTCACTCAATCTCGCTCTCTTTATCTGAGTCTCATTTAACCTTGTTTTCTTTCACACACAAATGATATATGTCCCTGTTCGGGCCTTGATCGACACACTCTATGCTCTCTCACGCAGATTGTCTATCTAGGTCAGTCCGTCCAAGCCGCCCCCACTCTTTCGACCTCATGGCGGGCCATGCTCACTCAATCTCTCTCTCTCTCTCTCTCTCTCTCTCTCTCTTTGTATGTCTCGATTGACCTCGCTCTTTCTCGGACAAAAACGATATATCACCATGTTTGAGCCTAATTCGACCTATTCACATTGTATACTCTCTCACGCACATTGTCTATCTAGGTCACTCTCTCCAACCCGTCTCACTCTTTCGAGCGCACGGCAACCCTATGTGATCGATTGACCTTGCTTCCTCCCATGCACAAAATATATCTACACGTCTGTGACTGGATCATCTCTCAACCACTATCTTACAAACCTCACCCTTGCCAAAAGCTCAATCGGACAATATCTCTCTAGAGCATATATATCTATTTAACGAATGTTGGACCACACTCACTTTGTCTCTCTATCTATATGTCTCTCGATTGACCTCTCTTTCTCACACTGTATCTTCCACGCATTGAAGGTACCTCTCCATCCCTCGCAAAGCCGGAGCTATTTACATTGCGAGGGGCACTCCAACCTTGGATTAATTTGTGTAGGCATTTATTCTGGTCTGTTTAGATTATATTTTCGTAGCATTCGGCCCACAACTACTCCAAACACCATTGCAACCCCCGCAACTCCCCTAGTTGATTTCCCTCTGGCTCGGTCTTTGCTCTCTCGCACGTCCTTCCTCGCCTTCAATGTCGCACCATGGTATTATTGCAAAAAACTCTGTTGTTCTCTTTAATTATTATAAATAAGCTACAAAACTACACACCGATAGTCCACTTGGAATGGAACAAATTTTGACCCACAAATTAAAGTGCTACAAACTATAGACCGGGGGGCCCACATGTCATGAAACAAATTTGGACCCATATAGAAATTAAAAAATAAAGGACGAGGATTGTCGTGGAATTGGCACATCAGATGTCCTTAGTGTGAGGACTTAGTCGCGAGGCCAACACATCTATGTGGTAGCTTGAGAGGGGTTGGGCGGAATCGAGAGACGCAACACGCAAGACAAAGGATTTAGATAGCTTCGGTGCCCGGGAAACATCATCCGGTAATAGCCCTACATGCTGTTTGTGGCTAGGTCTTATTATCCTCATGAGGGAGTCGCTGTAAACCGGCTCTCCTCTAGTTGTGTCTAGCCCTCAGATTGTTTCTTCTTCCTTCCCCCTTTGAGGAGCCCTGCCCCTCCTTATATATGTTGAAGGGGCAGTTTACATGACTAGTCCTAGTTGGTTTAGGATTATTCTATTACAAGTGGAGTCCTAGTCTTGCTTCCTATGTAGGAAAATATTCCTTGTACTTTCCTCATAAACCGGCCCACCATAACATGAACTGACCTTCTGGGCCTTGGGGCTTGTCATCTGTCTGTCCCGCCCACCAGGTTACCAATGAGTCATAATGTTCAGGTAGGTTGCTTGTAAACTGTCTGGTCAGGGCGGTCACCAATGAATCACCGAGTGTAAATCGGGTCTCAAGTAAACCGCCAAGTTTGGCTGGGTCATATTTCCGTCCGGTTCATACCGCGGAGTATATCGCCGACATTAGCCCCCAGTTTAATTTGGATTCATCCATGTTAAACTGATCCTGTAAAACAAACACAAGAACAAACTTGGCGGCTTGTGCTCCGGATTAAAGATTCTTATAAACCGGCATTTGATCATCCTTAAATCCTTGTCATTTCTTCCTTCTAAAAAATCTGAGTCAATAGACCAGCTTCATAATCAATTTGCTTGCAGAAGATATTTTGTAAATAAAGAATCCATTTGAATCGGCCTTCAATGCTCTGATTTGACAAAAATATTGGTCTTCAAATATTCAACTGATATTCAACCGGTTTGAAAATGTAGAACTTGCCGATCTACGATTTCCAAAAAATCGCCGGGTTATAAAAACTAATAATTCTGGGTCATGATTGTTTCCAACTCCAGTTTATGATTGTTGATGCCGGGTCAATCTGATTTGCTCAAAATTGAAAATCGGAAGATATTTCTCCCTCATATCCATATTACCTGTAGCCCCCAAGTCTTGAACAAAACAAAGTGATGATTTGAGACTTGTTTCCATATAATTACTGCCACTTTGAAGAAATCCATGTTGTTCATCTCAGTCACTAGCAAAAAACTGAATACTCCATATATGTAGCCCCCAAGTGCCGGGCTGTCATGGTTGCAGCAAACCTGGGACTTGAATTGTTGACGGGAGCAATTGGTAGCCCCCAAGGGCCGGCTCATTATAATGTGATGAGTCGGGTCTTCAATAAGATGAGCAAAAAATGACTTTGCATTAGCCCCCAAGTGCCATGGTGCATGCTGGCAGTGACATGGGACTTGCATATTTGATATAATCTCAATCTGAATAATGTAGCCCCCAAGTGCCGGGTCGTAAGCCTGCAGCGACTCGGGACTATTCCATCCATTGTAGAATGAATCATATCCATAGATAAAATAATAGCCATTCCGCTAAAGAGACTTTTAAAACCTCAATCATAATACTGGTTATTGATAACCATAAAAAAATCTAGCCATATTGGATATTCAAGATTTGAATAATATAATCTGGTATGAAAACCTCAATCATTCAATACTATAATGAAAATCCAGCCAAGTTTGTCTATGAAAGATGTGAATACCTTCTCGGCTGACAAGAAAATCTGGAGTTTAAATACTCGGCGGCTCTTGGCTGATGGCGACTTAATGCGCATTCATTGTAAGCCGGAAGTTTATAACCTGGCGACTTATAGCCTTTGAGAAAATCCAGAACGGATAATCATTTTGAAGCATCATTTTTGATAATGAGCTTGAACTTAATCATTTATATAAGTCATATTTCTGCAAATCCTGCACAGAGTTTAAACAACATATGCTCTGGTGACTTAACGTCAAAGCCAGGGCGGGTAGCAACCCAAACATAATATAGTCTATAGAAATTGGCTCATACTGCCGGCTTACATCGCCGTACGCAATAAGGGCAATAATCCAATGATTGATAAGTGCATGATTCCAATGGCGCAATCCAAAATAGACCAGCGACTTAAAGTCCATAATCAGGGCCGGTTTAAACATAATCATGTATAAACAATATCATACCTGTGATATTGAATTTGTACTGCCGGTTTATGAGACCTGTGCAGTAAGGGTGATAACCCAATCTTTAGAAGCCAAACCTTCCAAATGTTTATGAACGTCATATGCTGGCAACTTATCATCCAAAGTCAAGCCGGATTAATTGAAACCACACATATGCTTCAGATGTGAACAAAAAGTCTCAAGACCAACCCAAAAGATTGTTTTCAAAAAACTTAAGCCAAATAGAAAGAAAAATTTGAGGCTTCTGATTCGAATACGATCAGTAAATTGTTCCAAAGGGGTTAAGCTAGGATTCGAATATGATCATGTAGCCCCCAATGGCTTTGGCGTTGCGCCGATCAAGAGGGTACGACAACTATGTTCTCTTTGGTTCGAATACGACCTATGTTTGAACATGAAGCCCCCTGATGATCTTGAGAGTTTTTTAACGACTCTGATTCGAATACGATCAAAGTCAGTTCCCAAAAGGGGTTGAGCTATGATTCGAATACGGTCAAGAAGCCCCCTAGTGAGCTCGGCAGTGTGCCGATGAAGAGGGTACCGACAACTATGTTCTCTTTGGTTCGAATACGACCTATGTTTGAATAGGAAGCCCCCAAGTGATCGTATGAAGATGAGCCCATAAGGCAGGATACCTATGTTTGAACCGCGCGTCAGGGCAGCAAGTCCTCTTCGGCAACCTTTTACTTTTTGCAAGAGATAAATTCTTCTTGAACCGGAAATTCTTAAACCGGATATTGAGAGCTTCAAAGCTTTGTGGGAGATATCTTTCCCTTGAGCCGGATCTTAAACCGGAATCTTCATTTTCAGCCGGAAATTTTCTGGTGACCTTTAAACTCGAACTTGTGAGAGATTAATTCTTTTTGAACCAGAAATTCTTAAACCGGATTTGTGGGAGCTTTGTGGGAGAATAGATTTCCCTTGAACCGGATTTTAAACCAGCATTCTTCGTTTTGAACCGAAAATTTTCTGACGGCCTTTATACTTTCATCAATATGGTAGTAGCCTCCGGGACCGGGTTATCTTTCCCTCCAATGTCCTGGGGTTCTTGAATTCACCGAAAGCCGGCAACATTTGCTGAGTCATATCATTGTAGCCCCCGAGACTCAAGGCGACTCGAGGTGTTGGCTTGATATTTCTCCATATTGACCGTGATATAAATCGGCATATAGCTGAACAGCAGAACGCTGTAATATGTTAAAGCTGGAAGCAAGGCGGCGAGTTAACAATCTTCGTAACACTCATTATATATCGTTGACGTTGATAATGCGATGTGAATCCATGGAAACTTGAGGTCGACCATGGCGGGTTATAAATGACCCCGTATGATTTGTGTCAGTAGTCCGGCCAGCGGTTCATCCCAGCTGGTTGTTTAAACAAAACATTGTGGCAGAGACTTGCATGCTTACCCAATGAGCCATCTGGTGGGGGCAGAGGCTGACACTATATCATGACCTTCTTCAGAGTTGTCGTAATAGACCGGATAGCAGGAGCAGCGACTTGCACGCGCTCGTTAAGCAACTTGTGCACACAGGCGCGGCCCGGTGTATTGATGTAGACCAGACCATGAGGGACAGACGGTAAAGACAACCATAGCATCAGAGGCGAACATGCGACCGGGCCTTCAATCCGCACGTCAATAGGCAACATACGTAGAACAACAATATTTGTTGTACCCCCCTTTGTTCACATAATGTTTTTATATTACCATAGCCTATTTAATGGAAAACATGTAATATTATTTTTAGTACTATTCTCCTTCACTTACTGGTGGGTTCCATGTGTGCTCTCTCTCTCTCCTCCCCTTCTGCGTTTAGACGCACGGGTAAACATGATGAACTCGCTGGTGATGTTGCCGTTGACCATATCTAGACGCGTTCACAAGTTACGGCACCAGTTTCACGTACTAGTAGCACTAGTCAGTGTGTACGTGCAATGCATGTTAATCTGGAAGTATATTAAGTGCATGCGGATATTAAGTAGGATATTATTTGCGTGTTATTATGTGATTAGCACTATTTTTGGCATGAAATTGACTGCATGCTAAATGTGTTGAGCGCTCGACATTGAAGCAATCTATGTCGTTGGATGACAAGGAATTCATGTGGCTTCATGATGTTTTATATTTAATTCGATATGGCTCTAGCAGAACATTCAATCGATCAAACCATAGATTTCTTTCAGTCTGAATCCGACTTTAAATTATACGATGATCGATATAAAAATAAACGGAAATGATAAAAGTTCGGACTTTAAGCATGGCAATCCGAACGTTTTTCATGGAAATTTAGATTATGCGGCGGAGGCGGGGGCGTCTTGCGGTGGGTAGCGGCTCCTCTGCCGTGCTCTGGGTGTCGTTAGGTAATGACCGACGGCGACGGCGGCGTCTTGCGCCATTGTTGGCGTACTCCTGGACGTTGGCCTAGCTTCAAGGAAGGCCAAAATGTTCTGGACTTCGAAGCGAGTCAACTGGCGGGAGGAGGCGACTGACGTTGGTGCAAGGAAGCGGTCGACGGTGACCATCCATGCCGCTGAGGGGGGCACTGGCACCCGCGCGGGGACAGGCGCTGTCAACGGCACGGCGGAGACATTCGTGTGCACGGGCACCGGCATGGGCACGCACGTTAGTGCATGCGCAGGCGCATGCGCTGGCAGGAGCATAGGCACCGGCACAGGTGTGCGCATTAGTGCACGCGCAGGCGCATGCGCTGGCAGGTGCATGGGCGCGTGAAAGACGGCGGGGACCTCGTGGAACACCATGGGGTCAAGCTCGGCGACAATGTGCGGCTCCCAGCCCATCAATGCCATGGGGATGGGCGCTGGCACAGTCAGGGCGACGGGAGCCAGAACGGGAGCGGGGACAGGCGCGATGTCTTCCCGCAAGGCCAGTTCAAGCTCGTCCCAAAGTGCCTTATGTCCTTGACACTCCGGCTAGGTGTCTTCCTCAGGAAACTAGAAGACTAAGGGCAGACCATCTTGATGCGTCATGGCGTACATTTAGGTCAGGCTAGTTGGAGGTAGGCGACAGGAGAATCGGAGAGGAAGGGAGAAGATTGTAGCGATACCGGGTAGTGCGGGGTTGATTTTAAACTGCGGCGCCGACGACATTAAAAGTGGGAGCTGTTGGGACGAAGGTGGGCGGCGGAGCCTGGTCAAAGGGCTCGCCTCCCGGTGAGCGTACATAGTGGTATGCTCGCACGCCTCCCTGTCAGCCGGCGCAGCGGTCTGCCCGCACGCCTCCCATCGACTCACACGCTTGCTTGGACGGCACCTGCCGATGAGAAGCGGGGACTCGTGGCGGCACATGAACACCCACGGTTTCAATAGTGAAAGCGTTCACCTTAACATGATAGGTCTTTGTTCCAAAATACCTTGGCTCTTCATTTGTGCAACTTGTCATAAGCAGCTTGTCTCAAATTGAAGAAAAAACTTAAGAAGTAATATTTGTGCCATATCACATGACCATGCTCAGTTTCAAGAATTTATGCTCACTTTTGGATTTTCTGAAATCTAAGATCCAGGATTCGAAACAATATCATAACCAAATTCATGCAATAAATTTTCAAGTCGTACATCTCTCCTATTGTATTTCTTAAGAAAGGATTTGGTCAAACATTTTGCTTAGTTAGACTTCAGACAAGTTATATATGCAGAGTAGAAGGATAATCCCTCCGTACCAATGCATTGCCTGATATATTAACTCAAGTACACTACTAGGGAAAACCTTATACACAGAATCTTACCAGTAGCGCGTGCTAAAATGAGGAGCTACTGCTAGTTAGCAGTAGCGCGTTGGCATATATAAAGGGCGCTACTATTATCCACTTAGCAGTAGCGCGACAGGAACAAAATGCGCTACTACTATAATTGCCACACCGTTCCCGACGTTCTAGGTATAGTAGTAGCGCCCTTCTACAAACCACGCTACTACTACAAAATTAGTAGAAGTGCACTTTTAGGGTAGGGTGCTACTGCTAAGTTTGAACACACCACAGGACGGGCCCATCTTAGCAGTAGCGAGTTTGTGAGGGCACCCTACTGCTACGGATTTTAGCAGCAACGCGTTTTCGCTCCCCACGCTACTGTTAAAGCTATTTTCACCTAACCCCTCGCGCGGGCTTCCCTCTCCTCTACTTCCTCCCCCAATTCCCCACTCTCTCTTCTCCCCCTCGTCGCCCCCGCCGGAGCCCCTGCACTCGCCCTCGCCGGAGGCCCTGCCCTCGCTCTCCGCTAGAGACTGCCCTCGATGTCGTCGCGCGCCTATGCCTCCTCCTCCTCGACCTCGACCTTGCCGGAGCCCCTGCCCTTGCTGTCCGGCACCGTCTCCCTCGACCCGCCTCGTCGCCGTCTCCCCCGACCCCGCCTCGCCGCCGTCTCCCCCGACCCCGCATCGCCGCGCCTTGGTGCTGCCCTCTCCCACAACCCCATCTCTCCCCCCGCCCTCTGTAAGTACTCTCCCCTTCCCTCTTCTCTACTCTCTGTTAGTATGAACCCTAGCTATTTAGTGCTAGTTAGTATGAACACTAGGCTATTTTTAGTCCTAGTTAGTTAATTACAATTAGTATTAACCCTATTTAATTAGGTAGTACGAACCCTAGTTAAAAAATGGATACTTATATGGTAATTAGGGCAGTAGTTCCTAGGTACTAATTAGTTAGTAAGAACTAGGTACTAATTAGGCACTAGTTTATTTTTATTTATAGTAAGTTTATTTTTAGTAAGAATTAGTTGAATTAATAGAACTAGTTAGTAAGAACTTGTTGTTATTTTTTTAGTTAAAGCAATTTTTCCCGCATCGACATGGACGATGCCTATCCCGCATCCTCGTCGTCGAGTCGGCGGACGACACCTGCGTCACCAGATGGGCCATGTCCCGGACTGGGCTCCGCCGGGGTGGTACTGGGAGGCGCCACCTACCAGGGGGTGTCGTGATCCTAAGACTTACAGTAGAGAGGGGGTAGGTATGGAGAGGCAAGATCTCAGCTATGGTGAAGGTGTACACACGGGATTTACGAGTTCAGGCCCTTCACGGTGGAAGTAACAGCCCTACGTCTCAGTGCCCGGAGGCGGTCGATTGGATTATGTGTGTGATATTACAGGGGGTGCGAACCCTTGTCCCAAAGGAGGGGGTGTCTTATATAGAGTCCGCCAGGACCCCCGCCCACCTCCATTACAAGGGGCTTAATGTACATAAAGTAAGGGGCATTAATGGTAATGCCAGCCTTAAGTGCTGTTAATGCTTATAAAGACTAAGGGGTGAACGTCCGGCCGTTGCGGGCCCTTCTGATTCCTGGTCTTCGATAGGTCGAGTGATTCTCCATATGGTCGAGTGACGGTAGGGAGGAGGACCTCCGAGTGATGTGGCCGTCGAGTGGATTGCACTCGACGTATTCGACTGGCGCTCTACTGTTGCCTCTTGGTCCTTTTATCTTCCAGGTTAGTGACCTTGGGTAGGACATATAGGTCAGGCCTATAACCCTACCCCAGGTATATATACTCATCAGTAGCCCCTGAATGGATTAAGGTGCGAGCGGAAAGTAGGTCGAAGTTGAACCTGCTCCGAGCTTCGTGTCTTCACGAGTGTTTTCTGCAAGACTGAACGCCCGCGTCGGTACTTCAGTGTCGACTCAGTCGCCTTGATCCATTCAGTGAGCTGTCGACAGAACTGGTGACCTCATGCATCGAGTGTTGTGTTAGAGGGCGAGATCTTGGGCGTGACTGTCTGCAGTGTTTCCCGGATTTCACGGGATACGAAATTTCAGGGAAGCGCGCGGGCTGGAGAGCGCCGAAACGGGCGGTCTGGATAAGTAGCGATGCCTTGATTACCGCGCCGCCTTTTTCGCCACGTACGCTGCACGCAACTGTTGCAGGATTTGACGGGATTGCCTAGTCCCACGCGTCAGTCACTCGGAAGTGACCCTTTATAAGGTGACGGCCCTGAGGCGCTTGCACTGTGCACACCTGTTCCCCTTCATTCTCCTCCGCTTCTCCATCGCGCCCAGCACCTCCGCTCTCGACGCTGCTACTCCCCCGCCATGGCGAAGGACAAGATGGTGGCGCTAGAGCGCGCTAAGAAGGTGACGAGGGCGGCGAAAGGCAAGAAGCGGAACCATGGGTCGTCGTCGCGTGCGGGGCTGCCGCCGGGCTGGATCCAGGGCGATTGGATCCGGTCTTCGGTCCGGCAGGAGGATCTGGCCGAACTAGAGGAGTCCGGACTAATCGCCAAGGGAGCAGCGAGGCTGCCGAAGGGGGAGACGGAACCGCAACCTTGACCGGGTGAGTGTGTTCTGCTCGCCACTCATGTTGACCAGGGTTTCTCGCTCCCTCCGCATCCTTTCTTCCGGGAATTTTTGAACTTCTTTGGCGCTCAGCTGCACCATTTTTCTCCCAACACCATCACGTATTTAGCTGCATTTGTATCGATGTGCGAGAACTTCTTAGGGTGTCGACCGCACTGGGGTCTTTTCAAACATATCTTCACCATTTTCTCCCAGTCGGTAAAAAAGGAAAGTCGAGCGACTCAAAAATCCACGGCATCCAGATGTGTGGGGGTTTAGGTATCCAAAAGAGGCATAGGAGTGCCTCTCCCGCCATGACTCTCCCTAAATCTGTTAGAGGCTGGCACTCGACCTAGTTCTACTGCCAGGACGTCGCAGCTCCAGGTCAGTCGACTGGTCTTCCCCACTTCTCGTTCGACCGTGTTCAGACTCCTGCCCCATTGAAAGTAACCGCTGCTGAGACCGTGGAGACGAAGATGTTGGTGGAGAGAGTGGTCCAGCTCATCAATGATGGCGTTACCGGCCTAGACTTGCCGGAAGTGTTCCTCAGTCGACGCATCCAGCCTCTCCAGGCCCACGATCACCCGATGTGACTGTATTCCGGACTCGACGACACCGCTTGGGTCCATCCAGTAGAAGTGTCGTCCAAAACCGTAGCTTTGTTGCTGAGGAGCATCACAGGCAACCAGGACAACCCTAGAGGATCCAGGCGAGTCATCACCTTCAGCGACGGTAACCCGCCCGACAAGGTATACTCTTTGTTCCGACTGCTTCCCGCTCACGCTCCGACTATACTTGATGTTGACTGACTCTTACTCGACCGATTTTCTCTGCAAGTATTCACTAAGATGCATTCAATGCCCAACGGCGAACAAGCTTTGGAGCAGGACCAGGAGGGGGAGGAAAGTGCGGAGGAGAGTGGCGAGTGGGAGTCTCCAGGAGAAGAGGAGGAGGAGGAGAGCGAGGATTCAGACGAGGAGGAAGAATTCGACTAACCGCCACGCTCCGAACGTCGATCCAAACAGCAGCATGATCCGTCTTGTAGGTGCAGGAAAAGCGTGGCCCCGAGTGCCAATACTCAGAAGCGCACTCAGACGTCGACCCCGGAGCCGACGGAGAAGGTGGCCAAGCAGCCTAAAGTTGCTCCTCCCAAGGCTCAGAAGACATTGCCACGGATCAAGATGGACGTCCCTGTTGCTTCGGGGTGAGTATCTCGCTTGCGTTTTCGTAAGTCGACTGAAGATTTTCTTGTTCTAGCCGACCAATTCATGTGTCTTTCTAGTCCCACCTCTATTGCCACTAACATGGACATTGACAAGGCGCTAGGAGACAAAGAGGCCACCTCACGAGTCAGTAAGTCCGATCGACCAAGCTTCGTTAAGTCGAGCAGATCACCAATCAGCAGAGTTTCTGACATTTCTCTCTTTCTATAGTTCTGCAAGAAGTTGTTGTGCTTCCTGATGATGAAGAAGAGGTGCCTCTACAGGAGAGGAGGAAGAGGGCTGAGAGCTCTGGCAGGAGGAGGCTTGAAGTTCAGGTTCCTCAGTCGACGCTGGCGCTCGAGGCGGTGGTCGATCGTTCCGGAGAGCCTGTTCGGACCAGCGTCACATTCGCCAGCCCGCTGATGACTGATCATCCGGTGGACCCGACTGTACCGACTCCTGCTGCTCAAGTGCAACCCCACGCCTCTCACCCAGCGACTACTTCGGCTGCTCTGCAGCCATCACTTTTTGCTGCGTATCAGACTCCGGATGACTCACCGAGTGCCGCTACGGAAGCTCTTCGCCAGGTGAGCCTTGTCATGGAGCAGGTGAAGGTGGTGCACGAGGCTAGCCAGGTGGCTTACAACGCCAGTACTACTCTTTAGGCCAATGTTCAGGTCAGCAAGACTCCGAATGTTGCCTTATATCTGATCACCCACTTGGGTGTTTCTTTGCTTAGAGCTTGGGAAATCTTCCATGTCACTCGACTTTGGTTGAATCTTAGCAGACTTTCTGAACCAGTGGGGGCACGCCGAGTGCACCCACTGGGTGTAGTCCCCGAGACCACGGTCAACTTTTGGCAGTCGACTAAGGTCTTAGAATGTATCTTTTTTTTGAACTCACGCTAGGCAGACCCTGCTGAGTATTGATCTAAACCAGTGGGGGCACGTTAAGTGCACCCGCTGGGTGTAGTCCTCGAGACTACTTGGTGAATATTTTATTGGGTAGTAGTCTTAGAGTAACTTGGCTCTGTCGACGCCTCTTATTTCTGTCGACTGACATATCATTCTTGCTGACTGCAGAGGTCTTGTTATCTTGGAGCTCGTCTTTCTGAGTTGAAGACGAAGCATATCAGCGTTGAACTTGACCTTGAACTCACAAAGAAGTATCTCAAGACTGCGCAACAAGAGACGACCATCATTGGAGGTAATCATTCGACTGTCTTGTCTGCTTAGTAGTTCGCACTTTGCACTACTTTTCCTTCGGTCTCTTTGAACCGAGTGACTTCACACAAGCAAATGTGCATAGTGAAAACCGCCAACTTCAGGCTCGTCTGAAGAGTGTTGTTTCTTTAGAGAGAATGAAGGAGGCTTTGGAGAAGAAGGACCTGGACCATGCTACTGCTCAGAAAGAAGCACGTGAGAAGACGACGCTTGCGGACCAGAAGCTGGCTTCAGTCGGCAAATTGGAGGATGAGAACGCGAAGTTGAAGACTGACGCCTCGGACGCCAATCGGGAAGTCGAGCAACTGAGGAAGGAGAAGGAGAACCTGGCCATTGAAGTCGACGGCCTCAGAGCAAAAACGGGCAAGCTAGAGTCCTATTTGGAACAACTTGCGGCGAAGCTTGTCTGGAAGCCTGAAGGTATGTCTGTTCAATTAGATAACTGTTGTCGACTGAAATTTGCAATATTGTCGACTCATTGTGTTTTGCGATGGAACAGAACTTTGCTAGGACTTTGAAGCTGAAACTGGACGGGTCGAGACAGGTCTCAACCCCATCAACTGTCCCGTGAAAGATGAAGTTGCGATGAACTTGCTTCAATTGGAATCACGCTTGGACGGTGCTGTCGACTACCTGGCTCGGCTGAAGGCTGCGATGAACCAAGTGGACGCCAAACTCTGGCCTCATGCAGAACTTTCTCAAAGTCTCGAGTCGTTGATGACTCGACTCAACCAGATCCCTGACCGAGTGCAAGAGTGGAAGAAGTCCTCTGCCCACTATGGCGCTGACGCCGCCTTGTCATTGGTTCGCGTGCACTGCAAGGAGGCTAAAGAAGAGAAGCTGGCGTCCCTCAAGGTAGCGAATACTAAGAAGCACTCCTTCCAGGATTTCATGGACACCTTCCTCGAGGAAGCTACCCGCATTGTCGACAGTATCGATCTTGACAGCTTCTGTGATCCGTCCAGCCCTTCTCCCGTTGAGTGACGGAAAAAACATTATGCCCCACTTTTATTTGCCTCGGAATGTCGAGTGATTTTGTGATCGTTAAAACTCTTTTGGGCCTGACGCTCGAGTACATTTAATCTGCGGTTAGGAACCCCTAGATTTATCTTTGAATATGTTGGGTTTATCTTCGAGTGAAATCTGTTCTTCTCTTGGATCGGTTTCTCATTGTTTGATGCAGGTGCTGAAGAAGGATCAGCACTCGACCAGTTGGATGAGCCTTTGGCAGCATTGATCAGCTCATCAGCGAGGTACTCAACAATGGTGTTGACGTTCCTGTCATTAGCAAGGGGCCAATCTTTGGGTGGGTGCATACAATCTCGTCCTTCTTCTTGACGGTGCAGCCCCCGGGGGAGGGGGTGGGTGTGTGGTCGACCCGCAGCCCCGCTCACCACTCGGTAGGATTTTCAAACTTAGGCGAGCACTGGACTGCAGCTAAGCCCCCGAGTGGGAGGGCTGCTCACCACTCGGTAGGATTTTTCAAACTTAGGCGAGCACTAGACTGCAGCTAAGCCCTCGAGTGGGAGGGCTGCTCACCACTCGGTAGGGTTTTTCAAACTTAGGCGAGCATTGGACTGCAGCTAAGCCCCCGAGTGGGAGGGATGCTCACCACTCGGTAAGATTTTTCAAACTTAGGCGAGCACTGGACTCCAGCTAAGCCCCCGAGTGGGAGGGCTGCTCA
>NC_041391.1:553383469-553391504 GCF_002162155.2 Triticum dicoccoides | reverse complement strand
GAGCACTGGACTATAGCTAAGCCCCCAAGTGGGAGGGCTGCTCACCACTCGGTAGGGTTTTTCAAACTTAGGCGAGCACTGGACTGCAGCTAAGCCCCCGAGTGGGAGGACTGCTCACCACTCAGTAGGGTTTTTCAAACTTAGGCGAGCACTGGACTGCAGCCAAGCCCCCGAGTGGGAGGGCTGCTCACCACTCGGTAGGATTTTTCAAACTTAGGCGAGCACTGGACTGCAGCTAAGCCCCCGAGTGGGAGGGCTGCTCACCACTCGGTAGGGTTTTTCAAACTTAGGCGAGTACAGCTCACCACAATCTCGTCCTTGTTCTTGATGGTGCGACCCCCCACTACTAGAAATACCACTACTAATGGCGCACCTAATATGGCCATTAATGGTGCATCACTGGTGCGCCATTAATAGCACGCCATTAGTAATTTTTACTAATGGCGCACCACCTGGTGCGCCATTAGTATCTGGTATACTAATGGCGCACCACCTGGTGCGCCATTAGTATATGCAAGGGTGCGCCATTAGTATGCCTCCCAGGGGGCATGTATACCCAGGTGCTTTGGCATACTAATGGCGCACCACCTCTGGATGCGCCATTAGTAACCGCAGCATACTAATGGCGCACTACCCGGTGATGCGCCATTAGTATGCACTGTCATACTAATGGCGCACTGTCATGTGATGCGCCATTAGTATGAATATTAGGGTTTTTTTTATTTTTTTATTTTCTGTTTTTTGCACAGGTTACAAAATGTATAATTTGACAAAATATAGACAGCACACATCAACAATAGATTCATCAAATACAATAGAAGATTAGTCTTTGAATACAATTCATCATATTAGTCTCCAAATACAATTCATCATATTAGTCTCCGAATTGAAAAGACCGAACAAAGATAGAACATTATATTACAAGTCTCGAGACCGCGAGTAGCGAGTTTATCTTCGCATTACAAGTCGATATCGATCATCTAAACTACCATCACATAGAAGAGAGCTCCGGTCATCACGATGAGCATCATCACGATGAAACTCGTCTTCATCCGGTTCCTCCAACGCTCCCTCCCCTCTCCCGCTAGATAGCGGGCGTATCTAGATTCAGCCTCGGCCCTAGTGGTGTACCCTTTGTAACTGTTACCACTGAATCGGTGAACCTGTCTCCGACACTCCTCCCAGTCATCGTAGACTCCGGGAACCTTACCCTTGTACACGACATACGTCGGCATCGCTATGCACTAGCCAAATGAAACGTTAGTACCAATTCACAGACAATACATAAGCAATATATAAGTATGCAACAGAACGATCGGAAGAGAAAAGCAAGACATTAATAGCATCGATTACATCTAAGTTGAACGACTCTCGAAACCAAAGAGACATACTACAAGTTCATTAAAGTTTAATTACAACATGAGCCAATCGATGTTTCAGAACTAGACAACTCGACTCAAGGGACCGGAGCGTGGATGAAGCCGCCGTCTATCGTGGGAGTCATGAAAGAACGGGCGTTGTCATCTTGCATTTGTAGCATTGTGTCGATGTCACTGTTGGACGGTTGATTTCTGAGGTAGAACTGCCCCGAGGTACGAAGGACATCTTGATGGATGATTTCCGCAAACTCCGACTGGATGCGAAAGAATTCTTGTCGGAGGTCCGCGTCCTGGATTGCCGACACGCTCGCGGCCCAATCTTGGAGTTTACTCAGTAGCAGAAGTTGATGATGGTCCCGTACGATCGCCTGCATGTGATGGATGGCGTAGTAGGCACCCTTCTGACCGCCAGGCGGCTGCTTGACGCAGCAGAACGTCGTATTGTGGGAGAACACGTGCTTGCCGTACTTACGAATAGGCCTGGTGAAGGTGCCTCCAGATTTGGCGTAGCCGGGGAGAACATCATCAAGAACCTTCTTGACATTTGTGTAGTCTACGTTCGACTGACGGTCCGGGTCGAAATACGTGGCCATGGAATATTTGGGGCTTAGGAGGATGAGCGTGCAACGTGTGTCACTGCAGAAAACACGGAATGTTAAAAGAAAAACGATCGAAATGTAAGAATTCATATGTTACGGGCCGGTTGAGGGGAGGACTTACTCGGGAAAGTAAGGCACGAGGAAGTTATCCTTATCTTGGTTTGCCAGAATGACGCCTTCGAGGTAAGAACTCGCGACTTGCCGGTCCCCAGCGCTGCCCAAGATCTTGGCACGCATGTAGAAGGGGTCGACTATCACGATGTCCGGGGTCTTGTCGCGAATGATCCGCATCTCCATACTCAGCGAAAATAGCTGAATGAAGGTGTAGTGCAGCGGATGAAGGTTAAACATAGCAAAGATGTCATCAAACCGCAGGACGATCGTACCCCCGATGTCGCCATCCACAAAGCCCTTGCCCTCTGGCACCTTGGCCACGAAAACCGGGTATGCCACATCCTTCTCTCTGAGACGCCGCTTCTCCAAAGAAAGAACACTGTCGTGCAGACTCCGCATAGCACCGGTTGCAGCATTGAGCATATTTGGTGGTAGCATCGCCCTACCCGCCACATGCACCCTCCTCGAGATATCCTTAGGTGAAGGTGGCCCGTCCTGAGCACGGATCGTACTCGGTGCCGGCTGGCTCGCACCCTTCTTACTCTTTCTTTTGCGTGCCTTCTTCTTCTCCTGTAATGGGACCGAGTTTTGCTCACAGACCGCCTTCTTGAGTGTGTTGGGGCTGATAACATTTCGCACCTCGCCTATCTGAGGCTCGGTGAAGTCGGCAGCTGGAGGCGTCTCCTGAGAGCTGAACGCCAGACGGCGCCTGTTGCAACTTGGCTTCTCCGCGGTACGAGCTAGATCGCACACGTCTTTTGTTGGGTTTGGTTCTTGAGAAGGAGGCCCCATGAAGTCGCCATCGTACCCATGCTCGGCAAAGTACTGATCGACGTTGCCAAATGTATCATAGTCGTCGTCGTCGTCATTCTGATCCTGTGCCATATGCATGTTTGGATCCAGTGGCATAGGGATGTCCGGCACCGTTACGGCGGTCTTGCCATGGGGCCGACTTGGCGCCGGCACGACTGGCGGTGTTGTCTTTGGGGTGGTGTCCCCGGCCCCCAAACGAATCTGGCTCTTCGGCCAAAGCAGGGGCCAGCTCAGGCAGGCGCTGAGGGTCATCACGTCATCATCGACGGCCCCGACGGGTCGATTCGGAGGTAACAAGTCGTCGCAGCGTGGCAGCACCCGAACCAGTTGAACCCTAAACAAGTTGGGTGGCATCTGGGTACCGTGGAACAAGGGGTTGCCCGGTTGAACGATTTTGCCCTTGGCGACATCGACCAACTCGTTGTTCACGAAGTGGAGGAGAGTGCACGGAACATCGGCGGCGCCCTGCGAAAACATGTAGGGCGTCAGGGATGCCCAGTCAAAGGCAAGGAGATGAAGTCCTCGGCCGAGAGAGGCTTAATTAGTTACCGTGATGATGGCGTCGAGCTCGGCTAATGTAGAGGCACCGCCAACGGCGGGCGTGCAGTTGATGGAGGGGCCGCTTGCTGCAGAGGTGCCAGCCGGCGTACACCCGGGTGCATTAAGCTCCCGTGCCGGCGTCGGAGACACCAATGCCGCCTCCGCCGGAGGCACCAATGGCCCCGCCATCGCATTATGCGAGTTGCTGGCCGTGAAGCTAGGAATCGGGGGCGGCCCCTGTTGGCCGCCCGCAATCCACGCACTCAACCCCGAGATCAAGGTAGGCACAAGGGCGGTGATCGTCGCTCCGAGTCGTTGTTCCACTTGCTCTTGGACAATCTCCGGAATCCGCGCCACCTGTGCCTTGAGTTCTTGAACCTCTCGCGCCTGGCTTTCCGAGCTGGTCTTTTTCTCCTTCCGCACACCAGCGGTATAGTATGACCCCCAGTTTGTTGACAAGCCTTTGCCGGCCACACGACCAGCTGACGTCGGCTTACTGAGCTTATCCTTGTTCTTCATTATATTCAACCCCCTATTTAGAGTGGTGTCCCAAGGGTTGCTCTGAGTCGACCCCGCGCTACTGCTTTCAGTCGCCTGCGGAAGGAATGTGAACCATTTAGAAATTCGGCTTCATTAATTAGAATGCAACCATATGGAGCTAATTACACGGGGGTGTATTCCTTACCAGAACAAGCTCAAGCCGCCTGGTCTTCGGATCCGTGGTAAGCTCCTTTGTTTTCGGGTCCTTCTTGTACCGGGCCCTGACAAAGTTCCTGGTCTGCTTGTCACCGTATTTATCGAAGAGGGGCGGTAGGCCTTGCTCGGCACGGTCCGCCTCCTCCTTGTCCCATATAGGCTCCGCCACTCTGTAACCGCCGGGACCGAGTGTGTGTTCCCCTATGTTCAGCTCCCGCATTTGTTTCCCCCACTCACTTGATTGGGAGCTTGCGGTGCTCGAGCAATTGATCTTGAAGTCGTTGTAGTCATCTTCGGTGATCGAAGGATTTTTCTCCTTGATCTTCTCATAACTCTCACCTTTCTCGATCATTCTCTTCACACTGCTTTTCCAAGTAGACAGGGCCTTGCTCATCTTCGTGAGGGCAGCATTGTTCACTTTATTCCCTTTGAGGCTTGTGTTTTCGAATTCAGCGAGGAACTTGTATCGTTCGTGCAGCTTCGTGAAGAGGAGGTTGCGCAAATTCCCTCGGTCAGGATGCCTCAGGTTCTCGGTGTTGATCGAGACGGTGCTCCGGACAATGCACCCGAGCTGAAGCGAGTACCCCTTGACTATTCGTTCGGGCGCCGTCGGATTCCCGTTGGAGTCCACTTCAGTAACTTCCTCCTTGAGGGTGCGGAGCACGATCGGGCGCCGGTCCTTCCGTTGCCTCTTCGGCTGGCTGCTATCTGTGCGTGCGCCGCCATCATCAGTGGTGGCATCCTCGGTGGCACCATCAGTGGTGGCATCAGTGTGGTCATCCTCGGCGGCACCATCCGTGGTCTCAGGATCGGTGGGGAAGGCGGCGGCCTCATACAAGTGAGGTTGTTCCTCCATCTCCTGGGACAGCTCCCAGAATGCCTTGCCGCCCGAACCCCCGGCCTCATCGTTGTGGGCCATGTTTCTCTCTAAATAGAAACAAAGTTTGGTCAAAAAGTTGGTTATTGTCAAGGAACAAGATCATGGTCTCGTCATTTAGGGTTTGTCGACACCGAGGCATCCTAAAATCTAAGCTTTTATCATTGAGGGTTTTTCGACGTGAAGGCACCCTAAAAGCCTAACTTTTCATCATTTCGGTTTTTATCGACACCGAGGCACCCTAAAAGCCATGCATTAGTCACAAGTACGCCGGGGCACTTGATCCTACTTAATTAACTACTAAGATACCCCGGCCCATGCATTAGTCACAAGTACCCCATATGTCCTATTTTTAGCAAAGTCATGCTAAAATTCACGGAAAATTTCAGCATGACCTTTGCTGAAAATAGGACATATGGAGTACCCAAATTTGCCGGAACGGAAGTTAATCGACATTCCAGCAAACTCAAGGGCCTCTCGGGGTACCTGCAAAATCATCACGACACGATGGTCGGAGACAAAACCCAACGAACTAGCAAAATCATCACAAATTGTTTTCTGTTAAAGATGATCATCATCTTTACAAGTCTTTCTCAATGTGATCACAAGTAATTCAGAGGCATCACAAGTAATTCAGAGCATCACAAGGCATTAGTAGTTCAGTACATGAACAAGTTTTACAAACCCATATAAGAACAAGTGAATTCTAGTCCCATTGACACTCCTGGTTTTCTACAAACACCAAGTACTAGGGCACACAAAAGTTCTGAAATTTGTGTGCCTAACTGAATTAACTGAATTTTCAGTAACTGAATAAACTGAATTTTCAAAACTGCAAGAAGCCAATTAAAAAAATCCAACAGCACTAGAACTGAGCTGATTGACAGTAGTTTTGTTCACTGTTATGAAGAGAAACTTCTTCTTGTAAGAAAGGACTTCGCGTGTGGTTTGGAACATTCAGAAATCAAGTTGAAATATAAAACCATATAGAGGTAGGTATGCTACAAGTCTACAACATATATACTAATTAATCAACTGCAATCAGGAGACAGTTTCTTCTTCTAAGTCCATCTCACGGTTCGCTGAATTAAGAAAAATACATCAAAATTAGAGACTTTAGGCAAAATACATCAAAATCAGGAGACAGTTTCTTCTTCTAATTATCCAGTTTCTTAAGGCAAATGGATTGCTAGGTCAGTACCGGGACTACTATAGCATAGTCATGCTGAGCAAGAAGGTATTTGTGGAGAAGTTCATATGCCCTCACAAGGAAGCTGCACCACACCTCGCTGAAGACTATGCAACCGCTTGCAAAGGGGAAATGCCGTCTAATTTTGGAATAGCCTCAGAAAATTGGCCTAACTGGATGTTGGCTATCTTTTATAGTGTCTCTGTTACATGCCAGTTTGGTCATTGCTAACTCTTGATGTAACTGATATTTTGATTCCTGAACCCCCGATATGCTGTTGTGGTTAATCCTAAGAGAAGATTTTGAACAATGAGAAGTCCATGGATATGTTGTGTTTCTGACTTCCGTTGAGGATCATGGAAATTGGATATGTGAGTGGTCGGTGGACCAACTTTTCACTAAAAATAACAGAAGAGTCCTTTGTTTTCCACTAAAATTATCAGTGTCATCTGGTTTCAAAATTGGAGGTTAAGATAGCTTGAATTTTTCGCTGGGATTAGACTTACGTTTTATTCAAAAATTCCAGCTAACTCTCTCTCAAACAAAAGAAAAATGAATCTAATTAGTCTGTTGTAAATTTTCTGCTGCACTTGTGCACATAACTTATTCACCTGGTCTGTTACTGAGGAGTATCTCCATTTCATTTAACCGTCACAACCACAAATGCCAAATTTTCAACTCCTAGCAAGAAGAAAAGGAAGTTCACTTGGTTAAATGGAACCATGGTTCGCCTACCTTGAAATTGATGTACCAGGAGGCTAGGAGGATGCCTTTAGATGTTTGGTTTTGGTGAGCCACCAATAAAAGCTTGCTGATGGGATGCAAAGACTAAGGTAAAGAATTGTCAACTGTTTAAGTGAGGTAGAAGGTTATGCCTACTGTACTGCCAGCTTAAATATAATGCCTATTTCATCAAAAAGAAAAATGTAATGCCTAAGATCCACTATCCTGAACCATCTTAGAACAATTACTGCTGTCGATATTTTTTAGTTTCAAACTTCAAAATGATAGCTGTATTGTTCTGAATTTTTAGGATATCAGCAGTTGTTCAAGAGATTTTTCCAAAAATTCAAGCAATTGTACCAAATTTTGAAAGAGATTTTTCCAATTTATATTTAAATAGAATTGGGGTATATACCTTGGAATCCTCCTAATGGAAACAGCACTAACTGGCGTCTCTATTTCAGCTGTGGCCCCGGGCAAGAATTGTACCAATTGTTTCCCTGTAAATACAAGTAAAGAAGGTTCACTATAAATAACAGTATGTGATGAGCATGTCAAAGGTTGCATAGTGGAGTCCTCTCGATATATACTATTCACAACAATGTGCGTGCTAGAACACCATTACCGCACGGTTCTTGGCAAGCTGCTTACGTGAGTCTGAACCCCGTTCCCCTGAATCTGTCGGGATTTGTGGGGTTAATGGAACCAATGTTTGTCATTATAAGTTATGAAAGGCTATTATTGTACCCAACTTGTTTAATGCAGCAATGTGCGATGCTAGAACACCATTATCATCAGTGGTGAGATGTTATTCTCTACCAGTTGGTAGAAGATCGAACTCATAGGCAGAAACGTTGATGACCAAGAGAGCAATAAGATGGAATTGTTTCGATCAAGCGGTGTAAATACTGATCATGCACTCAATCAAACCTACTCAGTTCATCTTAAACTGGGAAATAAAGATAATCTTTTCATGCACCACATTTTACCCAAGGCCTTCAGATAATCAAAACATGAGAACAATGATTGGAGACTCAAGCTAATACTGTCACAGTGGCCACCACCACCCTGAATTTTCACAGGAACTCGTGTGTAAATTGCAGCT
>NC_041391.1:553376825-553380309 GCF_002162155.2 Triticum dicoccoides | reverse complement strand
GAGACTTCATCCCGCTGAACTTCTGCTTCGCTGGGTCTAGGTATCTGCTTATCTTCCCCGCGTAACCGTAAGGAAGTTTTACTCCTAGGAGGCAGGTGAAAAACTGCTCGATCTCCTCCTGACTTAGAGTGAAGCACGCGGGAGGGTAGTCATTTCCGGTCTTCTTGGCCTTTTTGCCTTTGCGACGACTTTCTGTGTCCTGCTTCGCCTCATCATCATCATCATCATCATCATCATCATCATATATAGCGTGAAGCTCCTGCCTGATGCCCATTGATTTCAAGTCTGCCCTTGCTTTCGGCCCATCTTTGGTCCTCTCTGGCATGTTGAGCAGGGTACCAAGCAGACTCTCGCACACGTTCTTCGTGATATGCATGACATCAAGGCTGTGAGGCACACGGTGGATCTTCCAGTACGGCAAGTCCCAGAAAACAGACCTCGTTTTCCATACCTTCAGCAGCGTCTCTGGCGCCTTTCGCATCTTTCCCGGCTCTGGCGCCTTTTGCTTCTTTCCCGGCAGTGGGCAGTCTTTCCAATTTTTCAACAGCTTGTCTATTTCCTCGCCACTCCTCGTACACGGGCGTTTTCGGGGTTCGGTTTCACCATCGAACAGATCCTTGCGTTTCCTCCACGGGTCATCGTCGCGAAGCCACCTTCGATGTCCCATAAACACGGTTTTCGAAGACCCGGGATCTCTATCTAGCTGGCGATACGTTGTGTCATCCATGCACCTTACGCATCCAGAAAATCCGTGGACTACCTGCCCCGCAAGATATCCGTAACCGAGATAGTCGTGCACCGTCGTGAGCAGTGCGGCTCTCATAGGGAAATATTCTTTCTCTGCGGCGTCCCACGTATTGGCTGGCGTTTTCCACAGCGTGTCAAGCTCCTCTTTCAGCAGCCCCAGATACAGATTGATGTCGTTCCCTGGTTGTTTCGGCCCTTCAATTAGCATACTCATGTGAATGTACTTCCTCTTCATGCACAACCAGGGGGGAAGGTTGTACATCCACACAAACACAGGCCAGGTGCTATGTGTGCTTCTCTGGCTGCCAAACGGATTGACTCCATCGGTGCTCGCTCCCAGCACGATGTTCCTTGGATCGTTCCCAAATTCCGAGTCTTCAAAGTTCAACGCTTGCCACTGGCTCGCATCCTTAGGGTGACTCAGCATCTTGTCTTTTTTATCTATCTCCGGATCATTTGCGTCATCTTCCCGCTTCTTCTCCTCCCTATCCGCGTGCCAACGCAGGAGCTTTGCTACCTTAGGGTCCGCGAAATGGCGCTGCAGACGAGGAGTGATCGGAAAGTACCACACCACTTTTCGAGGAGCTTTCTTCCTCTTCTTGTATCGAGTGACGCCGCACACCGGACATATGGTAGACTCCGCGTGCTCGTCCCGATAAATGATGCAATTGTTCATGCACACATGGTATTTCACGTGCGGTAAATCCAGAGGACACACGATTTTCTTCGCCTCCTCCAAACTGGTCGGGCACTTGTTCCCCTTGGGAAGACGTTCGTGCCAGAATGACATGTTCTCGTCGAAGCATGCGTCGGTCATTTTGTGTTTTACCTTCATCTCCAGGGCCATGAGCGTTACTTTCAGGCGGGTATCCTCGGGCCTGCATCCTTCATACAATGGAGTAACCGCATCTAACTCAAGTTGATCCATCTTGGCTTTCTCTCGGGCGGTAGCTCTTGCGTTATCCGTCTGCTGGAGAAGCAGCTCTTGAATATGAGGGTCCTGCACCCAGCCCATCGATGGTCCAGCGTCGTCTGCTCCGCCGGCATCATCATCTTCATGATCATGCCCGTCGCCTGCTCCGGCATCTTCCTCATCATCATGTCCTGCATCTTCTACATGATGATTGTGTACAGCATCACAGTCGTGATCATCTCCTGGGGATTCTTCGTCTTCTCGCCCGCCCGAGCCGCGGTGGTTGTCTTGCTGCCCTTCTTCATTTCTTGCCCGGCCCGCATGGACGACTTCGTAGTCATCTTCATCACCTTGCCACCGATAGCCATCCATGAAACCACGCAACAGCAGGTGGTCCCGCACCTGCCCGGAATCCGGGTCCGCAATAAGGCTCTTCAGCTTGCATCTTCGACACGGACATCTTATCTCCGTCTCGTTCTTTTGAAGCATCTCGGCCTTCGCGGACCTCAAAAACCTATTCACGATGCCTTCGGTCATCGTGCGGACCATGGTCGCCTGCGGGGTAGAGCAAAACGATATTTTAGAACCAAACAAAAATTTGGCATGACTTTCCCTAAAAATAGGACCAAAAAGAATGCTTAATGCCAAAATTCTCGCCGAAACGGAAATGCATCAACATTCCGGCAAAATATTGGCAACTATCGCATATCAAATACCGGTACACCTCCAAACACAAACACATATGCAACACCACAAACATATGCAACACCACGAACATACATAGATCTAGCTAGGCTGTAAAAAGTGCATGTGCACATTGTTGTAAGGAGAACAACCTAAATATAGCTTCCCCCCTTACTTACCTATTAAAACAAGGTAATTTAACCACTTAATTTGAATGAATCTATGGTGGAAATGAGGTGAAAAAGAGGAGGCACCCGAGACAAGGAGGAGGTGGAGAGAATGAAGTGGGGAGAAAGTGAGTGTGTGGGTAGGAGAGGCTGTCCCAAATATCTTGTTGCTGCCCACTTACTAATGGCGCACCTCTTGCATGGTGCGCCATTAGTAGTTACAACTACTAATGGCGCACTTAAGCAGGATGTGCCATTAGTATGTTTGGATAGGCGCACTAGTTAAAAAAAAATTCTATACTAATGGCGCACCCACTGCCTGGTGCGCCATTAGTAGTTACAACTACTAATGGCGCACTTGGGCAGGATGCGCCATTAGTATGTTTGGATAGGCGCACTAGTTCAAAAAAAAAAATTCTATACTAATGGCGCACCTGCTGCCTGGTGCGCCATTAGTAGTTACAACTACTAATGGCGCACTTTGCCCGGATGCGCCATTAGTATATTTGGACAGGCGCACTAGTTAAAAAAATTTTGATACTAATGGCGCACCCGTAGCATGGTGCGCCATTAGTAGTTTAAACTCTAATGGCGCATCAGATTGTGGTGCGCCATTAGTATATACTAATGGCGCACCATCTTTCTGGTGCGCCATTAGTGTCAATCCCATCTATAGCCCTTTTCCTAGTAGTGCCCCGAGGGGGGGTGAAGGGTTGCGACCGACCCATACTGTTTAGTAGGACTTTTTATCACTTAGGCGAGTACTGGACTGTAGCTAAGCCCCCGAGTGAGAGGCAGACTCACCACTCGGTAGGATTTTTATCACTTAGGCAAGTACTGGACTGCAGCTAAGCCCCCGAGTGAGAGGCAGACTCACCACTCGGTAGGTTTTTTATCACTTAGGCATGTACTGGACTGCAGCTAAGCCCCCGAGTGAGAGGCAGACTCACCACTCGGTAGGATTTTTATCACT
>NC_041391.1:553318907-553376522 GCF_002162155.2 Triticum dicoccoides | reverse complement strand
CACTTAGGCGAGTATTGGACTGCAGCTAAGCCCCCGAGTGAGCGCCAGACTCACCACTCGGTAGGATTTTTATCACTTAGGCGAGTACTGGACTGCAGCTAAGCCCTCGAGTGAGAGGCAGACTCGCCACTTGGTAGGATTTTTATCACATAGGCGAGTACTGGACTGCAGCTAGGCCCCCGAGTGAGAGGCAGACTCACCACTCGGTAGGATTTTTATCACTTCATCTTAGGCGAAACAGATTCGCAACTAAGGTGATACATACGAAAGAAATAAACAACAATCATTCGGAAGACTATAAAATTATGTATTTTGATGGCCAAACTAAGAGGTATTTCTTATTACATCTCATCAGTCTAAATACTTGAGAGTAAAAAGGGCGGAGCAGTTTCGCATTCCAAGCCCGCGGTTCATCTTTTTTGTGTTCGACATTGAAGAGACGATATGCTCCGTTGTGGAGCACCTTGGTGACGACGAAAGGGCCCTCCCAAACAGGGGCGAGATTGTGTGGCTTCTGCTGATCCACTTGGTGAACCAAGTCTCCTTCTTGAAATGCTCGACCCCTTACGTTCCTGGCATGGAATCGACGCAAGTCTTGTTGATAAATGGTCGACCGGATCAAGGCCATCTCTCTTTCTTCCTCTAGGAGGTCGACTGCATCTTGTTGAGCTTGCTCTGGTTCCTCTTCTGAGACGAGTTTGACTCGGGGAGCATTGTGGAGCAAATCACTCGGCAGTACGGCTTCGGCTCCGTAGACTAAGAAGAATGGAGTCCGTCCGGTCGACCGTTTGGGAGTTGTCCTTAGACCCCAAAGCACTGATGGGAGCTCATCAACCCAAGCTCCTACTGCATGCTTGAGGTCACACATCAACCGGGGCTTCAGTCCTTTGAGAATCAATCCATTCGCTCGCTCAGCTTGCCCATTCGACTGAGGATGGGCAACCGAAGCATAATCGACCCTTGTACCTTGGGAGGCACAAAAGGCTCTGAATTCATCAGAGTCGAAGTTTGATCCGTTGTCCGTGATGATGCTGTGTGGCACACCATATCTGAATATCAATTCTCTGATGAAACTCACGGCAGTACTTGCTTCAAGGTTTTTAATGGGCTTAGCTTCTGTCCACTTGGTAAACTTGTCCACTGCTACTAGCACATGGGTAAATCCGCTCCTGCCAGTCCTCAGGGGTCCAGCCATGTCCAATCCCCAAACAACAAAAGGCCAGACGAGTGGAATAGTTTTCAAAGCTGATGCAGGTTTATGGGACATGTTGGAGTAAAACTGGCAACCTTCACACTTGTCCACTATCTCCTTTGCCATCTCGTTGGTACGTGGCCAGTAAAATCCGGCTCGGTATGCTTTGGCCACAATGGTCCGAGAGGACGCATGGTGACCACAGGTCCCCCAGTGAATATCATGGAGGATCATTCGGCCTTCTTCTGGCGTGATGCACTATTGACAGACCCCAGTTACACTTTCTCTGAACAATTGACCTCTCATCACGGTAAAGGCTTTAGACCGACGGACCATCTGTCGAGCCTCTTCTTCATCTTCTGGAATCTCTTTCCTAAGAATGTATGTGATTGACGGCACTGTCCGGTCGGGGGTCATGACCAAAACCTCCATGACCAAGTCGAGCACGGCTGGGACTTCGACTTCAGTCGGATCTGTGGCGCTCTTGGGCTGTGGTGACCCTTCAGTGAAAGGATCCTCCTGAACTGAGGGGGGATGAATATGTTCCAAAAACACATTACGGGGAATGGCCTCTCTTTTCTAACCTATCTTTCCCAACTCATCTACATCTTGATTTTTCAATCGGGGTATGTGGTGAAGTTCTAACCCTTCAAACTTCTTTTCTAGCTTCCTTACTGCATTGCAATAACTAGTCATGGCCGGGCTCCTGACGTCCCATTCTTTCATCACTTGATTAACCACCAAATCTGAGTCGCCGTAGACCATGAGGCGACGGACGCCGATTGAAATGGCCATATGCAACCCATATAAAAGTGCTTCACATTCGGCTTCGTTATTGGAGGAATCAAAGTGGATCTGGAGAACATAGCTAAGCCTATCTCCACAGGGGGGATACCAGTACTACTCCGGCACCTGAGCCGTTCAGCATCTTGGAGCCATCAAAAAAACATAGTGCAATGCTCCGAGTGAACTTGAGTCGGCAATTGCTGTTTAATCCACTTGGCAAGGAAATATGCGATTGCCTGGGACTTGATGGCCTTCTTTGCCTCAAACTTGATATCCAGGGGAAGAAGTTCAATCACCCATTTTGCCACTCGACCAGTTGCATCTCTGTTATTCAGGATTTCAGATAATGGTGCGTCACTGACGATAGTAATGGAGTGATCAGAGAAATAATGTGCAACCTTCTTCATAGTCATGTATATTCCGTAGACAAGCTTCTGATAATGTGGATATCGTTGCTTGGACGGAGTTAAAACTTCAGAGAGATAGTAAACTGGGCGCTGAACCTTGTAAGCTTTTCCTTCCTCCACTCGCTCGACCATGAGTACTGTACTGACGACTTGTCTAGTGGCTGCAATGTAAATTAGTAAATGCTCTTTTTCTGATTGGTGCAGCGAGCACGGCTGGGTGGACAGCAGGGTTTTGAGCTCTGCAAATGCTGCATCAGCTTCTTCAGTCCACTTGAACTTATCAGATTTCTTCATCAGTCGGTAAAGAGGCAAGGCCTTTTCACCGAGATGATAAATGAATTGACTCAAGGCGGCCAAACAACCAGCCAGCTTCCGAACATCATGTACTCGCACAGGGTGCTTCATTCGGAGGATGGTATCAACCTTTTCTGGATTGGCATCGATCCCTCATTCGGAAACAAGAAAATTGAGTAACTTTCCACCTGGAACTCCGAATGTGCACTCTGACGGATTAAGCTTGATATCATACCTTCTTAGGTTGGCAAAGGTTTCTGCGAGGTCAGTCAGTAGGTCGGAACCTTTACGTGACTTGACCATGATGTCATCCATGTATGCTTCTACATTCCGACTGATTTGAGTGAGCAGGCACTTCTGAATCATTCTCATGAATGTGACTCCAGCATTTTAAGACCAAATGGCATGGTGACATAACAAAAGCAACCGAATGGGGTGATGAAGGCTGTTTTTATTTCATCGGGGCCATATAGTCGGATTTGATGATACCCGGAATATGCATCTAAGAAAGACAAGCGCTCACACCCTACAGTCGAGTCAACAATCTGATTGATGCCAGGGAGAGGGAAGTGATCTTTCGGGCAGGCCCGATTGATATGCTTGAAATCAATGCACATACGAAGTGAATCATCCTTCTTAGGGACCATGACTACATTGGCTAGCCACTCGGAGTGGTAGATTTCACGGATGAACTCTGCTGCCAACAGCCGAGCCCCTTCTTCGCCAATTGCTTTCCTCTTCTGCACGGCGGACCACCGAAGGTGCTCTTTGACGGGTTTTACCTTGGGGTCGACACGAAACAATGCTCAACCAGTCCCCTGGGTACACCTGGCATGTCAGAGGGTTTCCATCCAAAGATGTCCCAGTTCTCACGGAGGAACTGGATGAGCGCTTCTTCCTATTTGCTGTCGAGTGTTGTCGATATATGAGTCGGTGCAGCATTGGGATCCATCGGGTGAATATGAATCGGCTTCGTTTCACCAGTTGACTGAAATGCAGAGTCTATAGCAGGCTTCTTGGCTCGGAGCAAATCACTCAGATCTGCATTCTTCTGATACTCTTGGAATTCAACTGTTTCCATCTGTGCATCGACGATTTTGGAACCTTTCTAAAATCATTCCTCTGCCTTCTGCCGATTGCCAGTAACTGTGATCACACCTTTGGGGCCAGGCATCTTCATCTTGAGATACACATAACATGGTCGAGCCATAAAATGTGCGTAGGTTGGCCTACCCAGAATGGCATGATAGGCACTCTAGAAATCCACGACTTCAAATGTCAACTTCTCCTTACGGTAATGCTTGGACTAACCGAAAACCACGTCGAGTGCGATCTGGCCAAGTGATTCGGCTTTCTTTCCAAGGATAACACCATGAAAACTCATGTTGCTGTTGCTAAGTTTGGACATCGGAATGCCCATCCCCTTCAAGGTTTCAGCGTAAAGGATGTTCAAACCACTGCCACCGTCCATCAGTACTTTGGTCAGTCTAGTGCCCCCAACCACGGGGTCGACCACCAGTGCTTGCCTCCAAGGGGTGGCTACACGAGCAGCATGGTCAGACTGGTCGAACGTGATGGCTGTCTAAGACCATCTCAGGTATGTGGTTGTCGCCGCTGAAGCGGCCATATTCACTTCTCTATTGATGACCTTCAATCGACTCTTGCTCTCAACATCAGCAAAAATCATCAGAGTTGAATTGACTTTGGGGTAACCATCATCTTCTTCCTCCCCCTCGTCTCTATCCGACTCCTTTCCTTTCTCACTTGGTTGATCTCCTCGGAACTGCTGGATCAGGACCAGACACTGTCGAGTGGTGTGTTTAGGGTAAATCAAATTACACTCTTCGTCTTTCTTCATGTGGAAGTGACACGGTAAATCCAACACATCATTTCCTGCCTGATCTTTCACTTTCTTTGGAGGCTAGGGACCCTTAGGTTTTCCCTTAAACTTCCATTGATCCGCCGCTGCGATCTCACCAGGTGCCGCGGGCTCAGCCTTACTGTCAGTGTCAAAACCGGCGGATCTCGGGTAGGGGGTCCCGAACTGTGCGTCTAGGCGGATGGTAACAGGAGACAAGGGACACTATGTTTTACCCAGGTTCGGGCCCTCTTGATGGAGGTAAAACCCTACTTCCTGCTTGATTAATATTGATGATGTATGTTACAAGAGTGGATCTACCATGAGATCAAGGAGGCTAAACCCTAGAAGCTAGCCTATGGTATGATTGTTGTTCGTCCTACGGACTAAAGCCATCCGGTTTATATAGAAACCAGAGAGAGCTAGGGTTACACAGAGTCAGTTACAATGGTAGGAGATCTACATATCTGTATCGCCAAGCTTGCCTTCCACGCCAAGGAAAGTCCCATCCGGACACAGGACGAAGTCTTTAATCTTGTATCTTCATAGTCTTGGAGTCCGACCGATGATGATAGTTCGGCTATCTGGACACCCCCTAGTCCGGAACTCCCTCAGTAGCCCCTGAACCAGGCTTCAATGACGACGAGTCCGACGTGCATGTTGTCTTCGGCATTGCAAGGTGGGTTCTTCCTCCGAATAATTTATAGAAGATTGTGAACACCAGGATAGTGTCCGGCTCTGCAAAAATAAATTCCACGTACCACCGTAAAGAGAATAATATTACACAATTTCAATCTGCTGACGTATTTTGTGGCGTGACGTCACACCACTACCAAGCCTTTACTAGAATTGTTTTTATTGTACCACCTCAGGCATTTAGCGAAGCGGTTTTCTTGGCACGTCTTGTCGAAGCAGAGATCGTATTCCCCTTATTCTGGGATTCCCATCAATACGGACGTGGGTAACCCAACCGCGCCATTGATTGCGGTGCTTGGGGGATAAGCGAGTTTTATCAGGCCGGTGGGGACGCATGTTTGTGTCCGCCCATATAAGGGGATTAAGATCCAACCCTTTTGCCTGCGCCTTCTTCCTCCTTGGCTTATCCAACTCCGTGAACTCGAGCTCCAGCACCCAAGGCCGCACTTCTCACCTCAACCTTCTCCAACTATGTCCGGAGTGGGAGGCAAGTGGATGGCCTCCTCCGTCACAGAGGGCCAGATCCAGAAGCTGCGCAACGCCGGATATTTGTCCAGCAACATGGCGCACCGGCTCCCCGACGAGGGAGAGCTCATCCCCACCCCCAGGCCCCATGAGAGGGTAGTATTTCTTCCCCATTTCCTCCGCAGAATAGGCTTCCCACTTCATCCCTTTGTCCGGGGGCTCATGTTCTACTACGGCCTGGATTTCCATGATCTGGCCTCGAATTTCATCCTCAACATCTTGGCATTTATCGTCGTGCGCGAGGCCTTCCTCTACATCCAGCCCCACTTCGGCTTGTGGCTCAAGACCTTCAGTGTCAAGTCGAAGGTTGTGAAGGACAGCCAAGCGGAGTGCGAAGGCGCCATGGTGGGCAGGATGTCCCACGTTACTTGGCTGGAGGGCACTTTCGTGGAAACCATTAAGGGGTGGCAATCGGGGTGGTTCTACATCACCGAGCCGCGTGACCCTGAATGGGCAGCGGCCCCCGAATTCAGATCTGGCATCCCTACACGGCTCACCTCCTGGAAAGAGAGTGGCCGGATCTAGGGTGATTCGGAGGAGCTGACCGGACTCCAAGCCTGTATCCAAAAGCTGGTGGACAAGAAGCTCAAGCTTGTCAACATAGTCCAGGTCATGCTCATCCGCCGGATTCTCCCGTGCCAACGATGGGGTTTCAACATGCGGGAGTTCGATCCGGCACAGCACCAGACTCTGAGCGGGTTCTTCGACACTACGTACGAAGATGTCTGGAAGGTGCTGTTCAAGGGCGCCGAGGCTCCCGCATCCGCTACCGAAGACCGCGGATTCAGCTCGCAGCGTCCGGCTGACGAGGTAAGTGATTTTGTCCTTTACGGAATGCTCATTTTCCATAGTTTGACTCTATGCGGGATCTAAACTCCCTTTACCTTTGACAGGACTGGCTGGCGAAGGCCGAGCAGACTATCTGTCCGGCTCCATTGCTAGAGGACCCAGCGGACGCCCGCCTAACTGGGCTGCTGGCTCCGGCACCCCACGTGGTGCCGGAGAAGAAGGGCAAGAAGAAGGCCAAGAAGAAGGCCACGGGTACTCGAAAGAGTTCCCATTTTCAGGTGTTATCGGATGATGACTCCGAGGCCGACTCCTCCACAAAGGCGAGGAGAAGAAGAAAGCCTCTCCCCCATCTGGGGGAGGGAAGAAAAGGAAGGCCTCCTCTACGGGGGAGCCCGAAGGGTCCAAGAAGGGAAAAACTCTTTCCCCGGACTGCTCTGCCAACGCCAGTGATGACGACGAGGACTGGCCTCCAAGGGCCAAGCCCCTGGCGAGATCGTAAGTATCCGGACTCCCGAATAACTTCATGGTTTTTCTTTTCGCCACATAATGTCTTTGTAATGCCGCATACAACCCTGCAGTCCGCCCATGGATGATCTTCCCGCTTTGTCGAGCTTGTCCTTAGGTGCGTCAGATATGGATTCTCTTCCGACTGCCTCCACCCCCCGTGATGCGGATGATGCCGAGGTGGGATCCCGGGAAGGGACCCACCAGGAGGAGGAGGCCCCGGAGGTGTCGTAGGACAACCTCCCGGACTTTGTGCTGGACTCGGCCCCGAAACCCATAGTGGCTCCAGAGTCCGGCGGGCGACCCCTTCGTAAGAAGGGCAAGACCGTGACGCCAGCAGCCTCCGTCCAACCGGAGGTGCTGGATAACTTGCTGGAGGCGCTCAATGGCGCCTCCATTGAAGAGGAACACCGCACTGTTATGAGTGCGGTGATTCAGAAGGTTTAGCTCACCAAGAGCGGGCTGACCGAAGCCTGCAGCAGCCTTCTAACAGGCTTTGAGGTAAGAATTTCGATATATATAAAATGGTACCGCATAGACAGTAGCCCCTGATGCTCGGTTCGGTGTTCGGAAAGAAAAGCCGGACCGAGGATCTAAAAGATATACGCAGGAGTCATAAAAAATATGTCAATATGGGATTGCAGGCTATGCTGCTGACCTCCGCCGCACTGACTGCGGAGGTCAATACTTTGAAGGAAAGCCTCGAGCGGTCCGAGAACGAGCTCGGCCGTGCCAAAAAGCAGCTCGAGGACAAGGAAGGTGAGTAACACCTTATTAAAATTGTACCTTACAGAAAAGGATTTTGGTTGCAAGAAGAATGACAAGGATAACGTGGGTATTGTAGGGGCCACTAGCGAGGTGGCGACCCTGAAGGAGGCGGTGTCCGCGGCGGAACATCATGCGGCCGCCGAACGCTCCGAGCGAGAGAAGCAGGAGGCGCGGGTGGCGGAGGTACAGCAAGAGCTCCAGGCTCTCTTGGAAAAACATGAGAGTTTGGAGCGTGACTCGGAGACTCGAGAGTCCGAGCTTGCGACGACTCTTGAGAGTGCCAAAGCCGCTAAGGCCGAAGCCTATAAGACCCTCCAAGAAATCGAGGAATTGAATAAAATAGCGGCGGGTAAGGCATTTTTCATGCAAAGTAAGCATGTGAGTGTTAATTACCTGTTACTTACCCGAATTCGGAGCTCTCCAGGAACATTCGCAGATCTTCCTCGCAGCGTATCCGATGCTGCCATATTCTACCGGGCCGAGGAGGGGAGCTCGACTGAGAAGGTGTTCTGGTCTGAGTATGCTGAGGCCAGACATCCGGTGCCCCTTAGCGACCAGCTGAAGCAGCTGGTCGAGCTCCACAAGGTGGCCGAACAGGCCATGAAGGGCCTCATAGTTTGGTTGTGGCCTAAGGAGGCCATGCCTGGGAGCTACTTCGGCCTGGTGCGGCGGCTGGTGGATGCATGCCTGTGGGTTGAAGTCATCAAGCACTCTGCTTGTATTGAGGGTGCCCATCAGGCCCTTGCCCGCGCAAAGGTGCACTAGGGCAAGATGGATGCCCAGAAGCTTGTGACGGATCCGCCACTGCAGGGCAAGGAGCACCGCACGCCCGAGATGTATTATAAGAGTGTCCTGAAGGGTGCCCGCACTATTGCGGGTGAATGCTCCAAAGATGTAATATTTGAGTAGACTCGCCTTTTGTTATCCTGTGCGCTGAAAACTTAGTTCATATGCACTAAGCAACGCTTGTTAATTTAAAATATTACCTTCTATGCGGTTGTTTATCAATTTTGAGAGATGGCATGTCGTCGGCTTCAGCCCCCATGCCACGAGTGCTGGGGTGTTCGGGATAAACTTGAGCACTCTTGTTCCCATTTTTGGGTCCATCTAGGGAGGCGCTCAACACAGCGAACAAGGCAATCGGACTTACAGTGCTTGAACACTCTCACTTAGCCATAGAATTCTATAATTTTAAATTTCGGCGAAGCCCCTAGTCTTCGGAAGGCCGAATTTGGGGCGCTATCCACGCCTGGGACGGACAAAAACCGGCTCCTCGCTCTAAGCGGCATAAGTCTTTAGGGACTCGCAAAAAACCTCTCGAACAATGACCAGCTCTCGCCTCATCATGACGGTCAGTTTTAGCTTTCTCCACTAAGGCGCTCGCCCAGCTCAACTGGGGCGCAATCGCAGTGGTTCTCCCAGTGCTACCTTAGCCGATACAACGGAACGTAAGGTACCAAAACATGGGAGCCGGGCAAACCCAACTATTGACCCAAGACATGATTCGGAGCCGATGCGTATAATGCTATAAGTTCGGGGTGCCGCACTTGTGAAAGTGTTCGGACTTATCACACCATGATGCGGGAAACGTAAGCCCCTGGTGTATTTAGCCATACCAAAATGTACGGATGCAACATGTCATAGATGAACATATGTATAAGAAAGAAATGCAACTGGAAGCAAAAAGGTGATGCATTACTTTATTCAAGAAAGACTGCTGTGAGTGCAGAACGATACAAATGGTGCCATAAGCAAGGGATGGGACTATTAAACATGTCCCCCTCCAGGGGCAGGCTGCATAATGGTGTATAAAACAGATTTAATGCACGTAATGGAGACCACCTGGATATTCGTTGTAGCCTTTCTCCTTCCTGGCTGTTGCATCGTGAATTCGGCATGTCTGCTGCCGGACAGGGCCTCTAACGAACGGAGTCCTGTGGGTAAAAATAAAAAGGAAAAAGAAAAAAAAGAACGACACACTTGAGAGCCCCTGGTGTGGTTGAGCCGCAGTCTGGGCCTATCGTGGTCGTGCCCCTCTCCCCATGCCCATGGTATCTTCAGAGCGTAATGGTGTACGCGAAGGACCTGTCTTGACGTTTTACAGGGGCTGGGGTTGGGGCCGCACTGCTACGCGTGCTCGGAACATGCCAGGTGGTCTTGTTGTAGGTTACTCCGGGCGCGCTTAGCTGTGTTCGGCCGCTTAACAGCCGGACTCGAGAATTGCCTTTAGAGGCTGCATTGTAGTTCTGCCGCGAGAGCCGCTGTATGTTCCTCCGTGCGGAGAGAATGTTCCGTGTTTCCATTGACCGTGATGACTCCTCAAGGGCCTGGATCTTGAGCTTGAGGTATGCGTAGTGCGGCACCGCGTTGAACTTTGCAAATGCGGTACGTCCGAGCAGGGCATGATAGCCGCTGCGGAACGGAACTATGTCGAAGATTAACTCCTCGCTTTCGAAGTTATCCGGGGATCCGAAGACCACTTCCAATGTAACTAAGCCTGTACAATTGGCTTCTACACCTGGTATGACGCCTTTAAAGGTCGTCTTGGTAGGTTTAATCCTTGAGGGGTCTATGCCCATTTTGTGCACTGTATCCTGATAAAGCAGGTTCAGGCTGCTGTCGCCGTCCATCAGGACTCTGGTGAGGTGAAATCCATCGACGATTGGGTCTAAGACCAATGCGGAGAATCCGCCGTGGCGGATGCTTGTGGGGTGGTCCCTTCGGTCAAAAGTGATCGGGCAGGAGGACCATGGATTGAACTTCGAGGCAACTGGCTCCATCGTGTATACATCCCTGAGTGCACGTTTCCGCTCCCTTTTGGGTATGTGCATTGCGTATATCATGATCACCGTCTGCACCTGTGGGGGGAAACCCTTCTGTCCTCTATTGTTCGGCGGTCGGGTCTCTTCCTCGTCATCGCTATGCAGTCCCTTGTCATTGTTTTCGGCAATTAACTTGCCTGCCTGCTTGAATACCCAATAGTCCCTGTTGTTGTGGTTGGCTGGTTTTTCGGGGGTGCCGTGTATCTGGCACGAGCGGTCGAGTATTCGGTCCAAATTGGACGGACCCAGAGTAGTTCTTTCGAATGGCTTTTTCCGCTGACCGGGTTGAGAGCCTCTGAATCCGTCATTGACTGACGTATCCTCACTATTGTCGCCGTTAATGTGGCGTTTGTTTTTGTTACGATGCGACATGACATTACGGTCCTTGATATCCGGACTACAAGAATTTTTGCTGAGGTTGTTGCTGCGTGCTAGCCAGCTGTCCTCACCCGCGCAGAAGCGGATCATGAGTGATGTGAGGGCTGCCATGGATTTCGGCTTTTCCTGTCCCAGGTGCCGGGCAAGCCACTCGTCGCGGATATTATGCTTGAAGGCCGCGAGGGCCTCCGCATCCGGACAGTCGATGATTTGGTTTTTCTTAGTTAAGAATCGTGTCCAGAATTGTCTGGCCGATTCTTCTGGCTGCTGAATTATGTGGCTTAGGTCATCAGCGTCTGGTGGTCGCACATACGTGCCTTGGAAGTTATCGAGGAATGTGGCTTCCAGGTCTTCCCAACTCCCAATTGACTCTACTGGCAAGCTGTTAAGCCAATGCCGGGCTGGTCCTTTAAGCTTGAGGGGGAGATATTTGATGGCGTGAAGATCATCACCGCGGGCCATGTGGATGTGAAGGAGATAGTCTTTGATCCAAACCGCGGGGTCTGTTGTGCCATCGTAAGATTCAATATTCACGGGTTTAAACCCTTCGGGGATTTGATGATCCATTACTTCATCTATGAAGCATAGTGGGTGTGCGGCGCCTCTGTACTGGGCGATATCACGACGGAGCTCAAAAGAGCTTTGTCTGTTTTGTTCGGCCCGGCCGGACTTACTGTGTCCGGCGCGACGGTTGTCGTCACGTATCATGGGGCGCCCATGCGATCCATAGATCAATCTTGATTGTCTTGCCCTATCCTCCAATATATCTCGCAAGTCCGGAGCGTTCCCCTGTGGCCTTGTGCTTTTCGAGCGATGCCGGGGTATGGGTCTAGTGAAGGGCCTAGAGGCCTCTCTGTCGCGACCATGGGGTGGTCGGTTAGCCGTATTGTCTCCTGGTGATGCGGGCTCATACGCCTCCTCCTCTAATAGGGGGAGAAGCTTGCGTTTAGGGTAGCTTTTGGAGGGGCGTTCGAGCTCATGCTCTTCGGTCGCGAGGACTTCAGTCCATCTGTCGGCTAGCAGATCTTGATCAGCTCTAAGTTGTTGCTGCTTTTTCTTGAGGCTGTTCGCCGTGGCCATAAGCCTGCGTTTAAAACGCTCTTGTTCGACTGGATCCTCAGGCACGACGAATTCATCATCGTCGAGGCTTGCCTCGTCTCCGGAGGGAGGCATATAGTCATCTACCTCTTCTTCTGCCGCTCTCTCATGAGGGCTGGCATCTCCGTCCTCCTACGCGGGATCTTGCTGGAGTGGGTTGTCTTCGGCACTGACCGGTGTATTATTATCTCCAGTGCCAGAATCTTCATTCTTGCTGTGGCGGGATTTAGAGCGGCGCCGCTGACGCCGACGCTTGGGCTGTTTCTTGGAGGGGTCATCCTCCACTGTTCCTTCGCCATTCCCATCCTTTGCGATATCCACCATGTATATGTCATATGATGAGGTGGCTTTCCAGTGCCCGGTGGGCGCTAGTTCTTGGTCGTCTCCGGCATCGTCGTCCATACCGTCGATGTCTTCGGAGTCGTAGTCTAGCATGTCGGTTAGATCGTCGACAGTGGCTAACAAGTGGGTGGTGGGTGGGCTTTGAATTTCTTCGTCGTCCGCATCCCAACCGTCCTGACCGTAGTCCGGCCAGGGCTCTCCTGATAACGAGAGATACTTTAGCAAACTCAAGATGTCGCTGAAAGGTGAGTGTTGAAAGATGTCCGCTGCGGTGAACTCCATGATCAGCGCCCAATCGGATTCGATCGGAGGGGGCGCGGGAGGTTCGGAGTCCGGCAAGGAGTCCGGCACCTCGGAGTCACGAGCTTCATGAGGGACAAGGTCAGTGTTCGGCTCTATCGCCGTAGAGGTTGCAGCCCCCGAGGCGGTGTCTAGCCATCTGTCCTCGATCTGCGCAGCCGGCTCTGAAATGAAGATCGGAGTGGGCTCGAGTGCGGCCTCCGGGGTACTGTCCGGCTGCAGAGCTAAATCATGCTCGCCGTGATAGTGCGGCACGCTCGGCTCTGGATCGAATCCATCGAGGATCAAGTCCCCGCGGATGTCAGACGTGAAGTTCAAACTTCCAAATCTGACCTGACGGCCAGGGGCGTAGCTCTCGATCTGCTCCAGTTGGCCAAGCGAATTAGCCCGCAGCGAAGCCACCGAATACGAAGATCTGTTCGGGGAGGAAGGTCTCACCCTGGACTACGTCGTTGATGATGATCGAAGAAGCCATCGAGCCTATCGGTGACGACACAGAGGAACTCTCAATGAAAGCACCAATGTCGGTGTCAAAACCGGCGGATCTCGGGTAGGGGGTCCCGAACTGTGCGTCTAGGCGGATGGTAACAGGAGACAAGGGACACAATGTTTTACCCAGGTTCGGGCCCTCTTGACGGAGGTAAAACCCTACGTCCTGCTTGATTAATATTGATGATGTATGTTACAAGAGTGGATCTACCACGAGATCAAGGAGGCTAAACCCTAGAAGATAGCCTATGGTATGATTGTTGTTCATCCTATGGACTAAAGCCATCCAGTTTATATAGACACCGGAGGGGGCTAGGGTTACACAGAGTCAGTTACAAGGGTAGGAGATCTACATATCCGTATCGCCAAGCTTGCCTTCCACGCCAAGGAAAGTCCCATCCGGACACGGGACGAAGTCTTCAATCTTGTATCTTCATAGTCTTGGAGTCCGGCCGATGATGATAGTTCGGCTATCCGGACACCCCCTTGTCCGGAACTCCCTCACTTACGCTTCAGTTTCCGACTGGAATTACCTCCACTGATCTCATGGCCGACTGACTTACTTTTTCCGCTACGGAGTCGGTCCTCTTCTTCCCCGTTAGCATACCAGGTGGCTATTTTGATCATCCTAGTCAAAGTCATATCACTAGTCCGACCGAACTTCAGGACCAACACTCGGTATTTGACGCCCTCCTTGAAGGTGCACACTGCTTGATGCTCTGATACATTTCGAACGGCGTGATGCAAAGTGGTCCACCTCTGAATGAAATCTCTCAAGGTCTCACTCGGCTTCTGCACACAATGCTGCAACTCGGTCAATCCTGTTGGTCATTTGCATGTGCCCTCGAAGGTTCTGATGAACACCTAAGCCAGCTCTTCCCAACCGTATATAATGTTTGGAGCTAACTGAGTCAACCACGCCCGGGCTGACCCTTCCAACATCAGAGGAAGATGCTTCATTGCTACTTCATCATTTCCACCGCCAACCCGCACAGCCATTCGGTAATCCTCAACCCAAGTTTCAGTCTTAGAATCTCTAGTGAACTTACTAACTCCGGTCGCCAACCTGAAGTTGGGAGGAATCACCGCCGCCCTGATGGCCCTGCTGAGACACTCCGGACCGAATACATGCACTCTGCTGCCACTCGGACGATCTCTGCCAGGGTCCTCTCTGTGCGCTCTGTTTCGGTCGACCAGGCCTTGAACGAGGATGGATCTCGCGTCGAAGCCTGGCTCTCTTGGGTTGACCGAGGCTCTGCGCTCGCCGTCGTGACGGTGTCTATCATCATTCCGCCAAGGCCCATACGACGCACTCCTCGGAGGAGGCGTGGGTTCTTGGCAACGATGGTCGCGGTCGAGTGGATGACCATACTGTCCACGGCCCTCACGCCGCGAGGGCGATCTTGGGCTATGGGCCGACTGGACCGTGTCCGCTACAACGGATCTGCCGTGAATCCTATTCCGCGACTAAGATACTACTGTGTTTTGCTTCCCTGCTGCTCGGAGCAAGGCTCAGATCTGCATCAGCCCTCTGCCAGCCTCCGAATGGGAAGGTTGAATCGACTCTGCTATTTGGGCCGTAGCTGTGAGGTTTTGAATCGGAGTACGGTATACCTTAGGTGGAGGCGGAAAGAACTGTCATCGACCGGACTCATGGATCCGCTCCTGAGCATGCTCGTCGAGAGCACGCTGAAGGTTATCCAATTGAGTGCGCTCAGCCAAATTGGCTAGGTGCACCTCCTCCAAGGCCCAAGCCTCGGGGATTTCTCCAACAACGGGCGTGTGGAGTGCATCCATGTTGCGGCGACGAAGTTCTTCTCTCTTCTACGAAGAGAGGGGTTCGGGTCGGTATTCCTCGTGGACACGTGACAGATCGCCGTCTCTATCTTCGCCGTCCTCATGGTGAAAACCAGGGGGACTGTGGGGCCCATCGACCATCAAGACTTTTGCTGCAGGGTCGTTGCTATCACACTCGGATGCGGTCTCCGCGAAGCCAGTCGACAGATCGAACAGGCCGTGGAGGGTTTCGTCGGGCTCGATTGCTGCAACTTGGTGGGTGGTTGAACGCCGAGCCACCACGTGCTTCACCCACCGCTGGAGCCGCGATCGATCGGATCGCTTGCAGTGGCGAACAACGGGGAGTGAAAACACAGTCAGAGCCGACTGATACTGAGTCGACGGCTACCGAAGAAGGACGCCGCGGACGCACGCGCGGAAGTGCGTCGCCCCTCGGACGGGGAGTGCCTCAATGTCCAGGGGGCTTCTTGAAGCCACGCGGAGTCGTCGGCAACGAAAATGAGCACGCCGAGACGGATCTCGCGGCCCTCAGCCAGTCCGCCGCCGGAAACCATGATGATGATGATCGGTAAAACATGCAACTTCACCAACAAGTCGCCAAGACACCTGCCCCAAGGTGGGTGCCAACTGTCGTGGTCCTAAGACTGACAATAGAGAGGGGGGTAGGTATGGAGAGGCAAGATCTCAGCTATGGTGAAGGTGTACACACGGGATTTACGACTTCAGGCCCTTCACGGTGGAAGTAACAGCCCTATGTCTCGATGCCCAGAGGCGGTCGATTGGATTATGTGTGTGATATTACAGGGGGTGCGAACCCTTGTCCCAGAGGAGGGGGGTGGCTTATATAGAGTGCGCCAGGACCCTCGCCCACCTCCATTACAAGGGGCTTAATGTACATAAAGTAAGGGGCGTTACTGGTAACGCCATCCTTAAGTGTTGTTAATGCTTATAAAGACTAAGGAGTGAACGTCGGCCGTTGTGGGCCCTTCTGACTCCTTGTCTTCGATAGGTCGAGTGACTCTCCATATGGTCGAGTGACGGCAGGGAGGAGGACCTCCGAGTGATGTGGCCGTCGAGTGGATTTCCCTCGACGTGTTCGACTGGCGCTCTCCTGTTGCCTCTTGGTCCTTTTATCTTCCAGGGTATCAACCTTGGGTAGGACGTATAGGTAAGGCCTATGACCCTACCCCAGGTCTGTATCCTCATCAGGGGGCGCAGGTTGGTGAGGAGCCAGCCTATCGTTGACCCGAACATTCTTTGGTGGCGGTCGCGTGGGCCAGTGATGGTCCAGAGGCTCGAGGACCCCGCGGAGGTGGTGCGTCACCGTCTCAGTGAGGAGGACGCGCACGTCCGTCGCTACTTGTTTGCGTTGGAGCACAGGTTCTCCAATACCTGGCAGTTCTCCAGGGATCTCACTGGAGCTATGATCCTGTGATGGTTCCTTCTTTGTGGGTGTCCACCGCCTGCGCCGATAGCCATCGTGCGCTCAGGTTTTAGTTGTATTAGTGATGTTATATGTATAATACTATTTGGGATGTATTAGTGATAATATTCGACGATGTACGGACGCATGAGATGATTCACTTTTGCTTATTGAATGCATGCTAATTTGAGTCCTATAAGATATTTTGAAATGTATATCTTGTGTTGCTCAAACAGGATATGTGCTTGCCCAAGTGGCCGCTCATGTTTGCAGGTTACACCTCCGATTGGCCTATGTTTTGCTGGAGTGTTGATTCATTTCCGTTCCGGCAAATTTCAGGCGCTCGATATATCCTATTTTAGCAAAGGTCATGCCGGATTTTTCCGTGAATTTTGGCATGACTTGTGCCAGAATATGTAGGAAATATCGAGTGCCCCAGATTTGTGCATTGAGTATCCTGGTAGTTGTCTTCGATCGATTTTCAATTAATGCTTCAACTATGAACATAGGAAATGTCTGACGACAAAAAGGATTTCGGTATTTGCAAATACTGTGAAGACGAGCGCGGCCTGTGAGACGGAATCTTCCTAGATGATCATAGGCGCTTCAGCACCAAGCTTGACGAGAATTTCAAAGTGGATACAGTAAGTCACAGCGACAAATCTTTTTTCGTAATTAAGCATGCCATCTGCTTCATTTGCTTCAACTTATAATTTTTTTACTATTCTACTAGCGTATCCGCTGCCATGCAAGAGTTTTTGTATTGGATAAGATAGGTTTCAGTCGTACTATGGAGGTAAAGAAAGTTTACTTGAAGACCGAGCATGGTTATATTTTCCACGCAAAATTATACAATTCAGACGACTACACCAATTTTGGATGCAAAACATGGCGAGCACTATGCAAGACTTATGCATTTGATCTTGATATGGTTATCACCTTTGATATTCATCCAGAAGATGATATTGAAGGTAATACCGACATCTGGGTCGATGTGCAGACGCCACCAGTTATACCATTATGTGAGTTTCTCAACCATCACTAGTGCAGAACCGGGCAATAGCACCGGTTCATAAGGCCCTTTAGTGCCGGTTCCATAACCGGCACTAAAGTGTGGTCACTAAAGGCCCCCCCCTTTAGTACCGGTTCTGCACGAACCGGTGCTAAAGGGCAACCACGTGGCACGAGCCAGCTCCGGGGTCCTGGAGCCCTTTAGTACCGGTTGGTAACACCAACCCGTACTATAAGGTTTGGGGTTTTTTAGTTTTATGATTTCTTTTTCATTTAATTTTGTGTTTCCATTTTAATTCTTTTTCATTTGCCTTTTATTTTACGATACTACACATTGTAAATGTTATGCATATATATATATATATAAATAGAATTTCTAGTAGAACCAATCATCGAGTTCAACATGATTGTCATGATATTATAAGCGTTCATATATAACACCACAAAAGCAAATCACTTAAGTTCAGAATGAAGAACACGGACATGAAAGGACAAGTACGAATTAAGAGCAGCATGAAGAACTAGCTAAATCACTCCTGCTAGCTACTCTCTCTCTGGTAAAATAGCATAGAACATGTATAGCTCTCCTGATTGATCATACTGGAGCATGCGGATGAACCTGTCTCCTAATCGTGGGCTGCGCTTCTCATTGCTGCCCCCTAGTACTTCTCTGTGATCATTGACAATTTTCCTCCAATCTTTCACTATTAAGCATTCATCGCTTCTAGAAATCCTGAATGCATTCATGTGCAATGCAGGATATCTTGGCCTTAAGCTAACAATTGACATCTGACCTTTAGTCTCGATCCCCTGAGGCACAACTGTCATCGGGAGTCCCTGTTGAAGAACATCGTATAGTACTTAATTAATATACTCAGCAATGAAAGTTTAGCAAAAAAAATATGTATGCAAAATATGCACTGAGGACAAATAGTAAATATCTTACCATCATTCCTAAACAGATGTGACCATAGTTCAATACCATCACTATTGGTCGCACGTTTTGAGTACTAACATTTCTAAGTGCAGGAATTTTTTTTGTCTTGACAGTATGAAGATCCTCAAGCCATGAAACATAATAACTTTTCTCCTCGCAGTTTAGTTCAGCTCTGGGACAGTAGAAGGTCCTGTCTACCAAGCGCCGGACATGTTTGGTTGAATGGAGATAAGCTGTCAATAGAAATTAGTTGTTAGTTATTTTTGAAATAAGCAATATCAACGACAAAAATATATTTGAGAAGAACTCACATAATGGTAGAACTGGAGGTGTCTGCACATCGACCCATATGTCTCTATTACCTTCAATATCATCTTCCGGACGAATATCAAAGGTGATAACCATACCAGGCTCAAATGCATAAGCCTTGCATAGTGCTTGCCAAGTTTTGCATTCAAAATAGGTGTACGTGTGTGCATTTTATACTTTGACGTTGAAAGTATAACCATCATGCTCAGTTTTCAGGTAAGCTCTCTTTATCTCCATAGTTTCCATATCTTTGAAACCTATCTTATCCAAGACAAAAATTCTTGCATCGCATGGGATGCGCTAGTAGAATAGTGAAAATTAAAAACTATAAGTCAGGCAAATGAAGCATATATAAGTCATGCTTAATTACGAAAATAGACTTGTCGTTGTGACTTACTGTATTGAATTCGAAAGTCTCATCCAGCTTGATGCTGAATCGCCTACCATCAACAAGGAAATTTCTGTCGCACTGGCCGCGCTCGTCTTCACAGTATGTGCACATACCGAAATTTTTTCCATCGTCAGACGACATTTCCTATGTTCATATTAGGCGAAACATTAATCACTTACTAATTCAATTAATTCAACTACTTCTATTAATTCAACTAAGCATTTACTAAAAATAAACTAGTTATATTAATTCAATTAGTTCAACTAAGCATTTACTAAAAATAAACTAGTTATATTAATTCAATTAGTTCAACTAAGCATTTACTAAAAATAAACTAGTTCTAATCCTCCATCTCTTTCTCAGACTTATCCCACTTAGGTGAAACATTAAACACTTATTACTATCTAACATTAATTAATATCTAGCCAATTAAAATATATATCTAACTATATTCATCTCTAACAATTGACATTACTATATATTTAACTTTTCTATCTAATTCATCTAACATTCGACATTAATCTAACATTTATATAAACTCAAAATATATAAAAACATTAAATAAACAGAAAAACTCATTACCAAATAATATTTTAATTAGATAATCAAATCTCAGATACGACAATTTTCTTACTAAAAATAAACTAGTTATACTAATTATTCAACTAGTTCAAATCTCATATACCTAAATAAACTAGTTCGACAATTTTCTTACTAAAAATAAACTAGTTATATTAATTATTCAACTAGTTCAAATCTCACATACCTAGCTAATTACTATTTAATTAAATTTTCTAAAAAACAGAAAATAGAAAACAGAAAATAAGTAAAAAATGTGTGTGTGTGTGTGTGTATGTGTGTAGTGTGTGTATGTGTGTATGTGTGTGTACGCCTCCCCGTACGCCGCCGCCCCATACGTACGAGCGGGGGCGCCGGCGTATGGGGCGGGGGCAGCGGCGTACGGGGCGGGGGCGCTGGCGCGCGGGTGCGAGAGACGTACGGGACCACGGCGACGACGACGGACGGCGGCGGCATTCGGGGCGGCGGCGCGAGACGAAGACGACGACGGGCGGCGGTTGGGACAGCGACGACGATGACGGACGACGGGCGGCGACGACGGGATCGAGCGGCGCACGGCGATGTCGAGAGGTTGGACACGAAGTGGGGAGATGTAACTGAAATTTTCGTAAGTGCTATATATTTAGGATGGGCCTTTAGTACCGGTTGGAGCCACCAACCGGTACTAAAGGCCAACTTTGGCCAGGCCAAGAGGCGGGAAGAGCAGGCCTTTAGTACCGGTTGGTGGCTCCAACCGGTACTAAAGGGTGATCTTTAGTACCGGTTGGAGCCAACAACCGGTACTAAAGGCCTCGCGCTGCCACCCCAAAGTTTAGTCCCACCTCGTCGGGCGAAGGGCAGCCGCACTGGTTTATAAACCCATCCGCGGCTACCTCTTTGAACTCCTCTATATAGCAGGCTTGTGGGCCTAAATTCTGCGCGCTGCCCTGTGAGTCTGCTGGGCCTTTAAGGCATGTAATTGCACGCCCGTGGCCTAGCAGGCCCACAGGGCAGCGCCCCAATTTTTTTATATTTTTTTCTTTTCTGCTTTATTTTCTTCTATTTATTTCTGCGTAGTTTTTTGTATAGTTTTTTCTTTTCTATTATATTTATTTTCTTCTATTTATTTCTGAGTAGTTTTTCATCTAGTTTGCCAAAATTCAACATTTTCAGAGTTCATTTTGTAGTGATTTTCAATTTCGCGGTCATTTTATATAGTTTTTTTTCTTTTCACCTATAGTTTTTTTTTTCTGCTATTTTTTCTTTTCTGCTAAACTTGATGGTCAAAATCTGGAGTTATAACCAAAGTTTTAAAAAAAAATGCCGACGTGCAATTAGTTTTTGCCATAATAGAAGTGTCGGTGTACTAGAGTAGGGGTACCCTAGTATCCCGAACTTGTGCACGGGCAGTCGCAGCACCCCGCGGCAAGGCTTGCCGGGTGACCGCCAAGGTCCTCCGTGGTTCCTTTGGAACCATTCAAGAACAAAGTATTCAACCCAAGGAGACAAGGCCCCGACAAGAGGAGCTTGCCGGGAAGGCCAACCAAGGCATCTCAAGGAACTTGCCACCACGCGCCACGCGTCCCGGCAAGGCCCGGCGAGCGACAAGCTTCCGGACGCGACAAGACAACGGCCGCGGCAAGGCGCTTGCCGCGGCAAGCTACCACTCTGTACCCGCGCTCCAGCACATCCACCAACGTGTCGCCCTGGGGCCTTTCCAGGCGCGCGTGGCAGGAGGCTATGCAGCCAGCGGGGCGCGGTGGCAAGCGACGCTGACAAGACTGCTATCGTCGTGAGCGGTGGCGTCCCTGACGGTCCCTTTCTGCACTATTTGGGCGACGCAGACGGGCATTTAATGCCTTTGTCCCCTGCCGTCAGGGTTAGGTAGGATACACTGTACAGGTGGTTGTACCAACCGCAATTCCTTTTCCATTTTTACCCTTATCTACGTTGCCACCTGTCGGTGACCCCTTCAGCATATAAAAGGAGGCCCATGCGCAACATAGGGGGGAGGGGCAGAAAAACACTCACGTACGGTCTCGTTAGTAGCTAGTGTGTACTGTAGCACTCAGCGCTCCCGAGCAAGAACTCAATACACTCAGACATGCAGCAGTAGGAGTGTTATCTCTCCGGAGAGCTCCGAAGCTGGGTAAACTGCTGGTGTGCTTCGCCTCGATCCGCTCTTCGTGCGGTCTACGCCCCCCGCCGAACCGAAAGGGGCTCAGTCCGCCGGTCCCATAGGTGTTCGTGGATCAGTTTCCCCGACATCTTTGGCGCGCCAGGTAGGGGGCGTCGAGGTTGTGTGAACCTGATCCGGCGTTCACACAAGCTAGATCTTCATCTTCTTCATCGACATGCCACCGAAGAAGAAGACTTCGGCGGCAGCTGTTCCGTCCACGTCGATCCCACCACCACCGGAGCAAACGGGTGGTGGGGTAGACGCCGGCGGAAGAACGGACATCAACGAGGGAGCTCACGGTGCTGCCAGGTCCAAGGACAAGGCTGCGCAGACCTCGGCGTTCGTACATGCACCGCGCCCGTCTCAGGAGGCGCATGATCGACAGCGTCATCGTATTCGCAGTGCCATACGTTTGTTGGACCAAGATCAAGCTGGTGGATCTCGGGGTGCTCAAGACCAGCATGCATGACAACATGCTGGCACGAGCGAGACACGGTCGCCTGGACGGGATACTGCTCCTTCTAACATAGTTAGAAGTCCGAGCATATCCCGCTCCTCGCACCGTTCGCCACTGCCACCCACCACTCCAGCAGAAGCTTTGGTGCGAGCTCAACTGCTCCTGGATTACCCTCCAACGGCAGACAAGATCGCTCAATGGAGGGCCACCATTCAGAGTCTCATCGGCTTCGCCAACGGCGACACTCTGCGGCAGCCGAGTGCATCGCTGCCGCGGCAGGACTGCCAGGCACGAGCCGATGGCAACGAAACCGGTGGGGGTGCGACCACCATGCACTCTCCACCCCGAAGGCCAAGATCGCCGACTCGCCGGATCCACCTCGACAGCGACTCCACCGCATTATCAGATCCACGAGCTCGCCGCGATCAGCGCCAAGTTCTTCACGAACGCCAGCAAGAAGACGCTCGTACTCGCATCGAGCGCCAAAGAGAAGCGCGGAGTCAATCGGACCAGCACGCTGGGCCCTCTGTCGACATGCATGCACTAGGGGAACCAGGCGACTTGCCGTACACGGTAGGTTGCCCTGCGTTCACTCGTGAGCTACGGCAAGTCGAGTGGCCCAGCACGAAGAATTTCAAGCCAGATGTACCAGAGAAGTACGACGACAAGTCGCATCCGTCGGAGTTCCTTAGCATCTACACCATCGCGGTGCAAGCTGCCGGGGGGCAGGACGACAAGATCCTGGCCAACTACTTCCCACTGGTGCTCAAGCCCAATGTCAGATCCTGGCTCATGCACTTGCCGGACAACTCCATATCCTCCTGGGCAGACCTATGCCATCAGTTTGTCGGTGCCTTTACAGGCGGCCACAAGCCTCATGGCCAAGAGAGTGACCTTCATCTGCTCGCCCAGAAGGAAGGAGATCCCCTGCGCAAGTACATTCAGAGATTCAGCCATGTACAGCACAACATCCCAGATGTCCACCCTGCCGCGGTAATCAGCGCGTTCCATCAGAACGTGCGAAACCGCAGGATGCGGGAGGAGATGGCGATTTGCAAGATCAGAGACGTCAGTGAGCTATATTCCCTGGCCGACAAGTGTGCATGTGCTGAGGAAGGGAGGAAATTCCCCGAAGAGAATATAGGAGCAGGAGGATCTGATAGTGAGGAGACTGCCCCGGCAAAGAAAAACCGGCGGCGAAACAACAGGAAGAAGAAAGGCAAAGATGTGCTAGTTGTTGAGCAGTCCGGCAACGGAGGTGGCGCCAAGAAAGCCAAAGCTGGTAGCTCCGGCGAGGAGGCTGTGGCGGTCGCCGACAAGCAGGACGGCACCAACAAGCAGTACTTCAAGATCCATTGCACCAAGGGCCATGACCTCCAGAGCTGCAAGAAGGTCGAGCAGCTTGTCGAGCAGCAAAAGGCTGAATACGAGCGGCGCGACAAGGAGAAGGCCCAGGAAGGTGCTGGAGGAGCCGGCAAGAAACACCCCGGCCGAGGAGGACGCCGCGGCAAGGCCAAGCAGCGGCAAGGAGACAGACCTCCCCGCGGTCGCAACAAGGATGAAGATGATGATGACGATGAAGATATGGATGATGACGAGACCGATGAACAGGAGTTCCAGAAAGCCACAGAGGTCCTGTGCGTTGACGGCGGTGCTTCTCTGCATACTTCACACCGCTAGCTCAAGCAGTGGGTGCGGGAGGTGCGAAGAAGAAGACCAAGTCCGGCAAGAGTTCTGATGCCCACTCCGGCAAGCGCACCTCTTCGGAGTGCTGCGCTACCGTCGAGGATGCACCATCGAGCTCCACCGGCAAGTGTAAGAAAACAATGGTAGCTCCACCAGAGACCAAGAAGGTGTTCGCCAAGGAGGATGGCACTGGTGGTACCTTCACCATCAGTGCCACTCTCGACCCTAAATAGGAAAGTGCACTTGTTTGCATGGCAACCGTCTGACATCCCCGATGTTCCCAGGAAAGTAATCGAGCACCATCTTGCCGTCTGTCCTCATGCGCGGCCCGTCAAGCAGAAAGTCAGGAAACAGGCAGTGGAGCGCCAAGAATTCATCGCAGAAGAAATCAAGAAATTGGAAGCAGCAGGCCTCGTCAGATCAGTGCTCCATCCTACGTGGTTGGCCAACCCTGTAGTTGTGCGCAAGGCAAACGGGAAATGGAGGCTTTGTATCGACTTTACCGATGTCAATAAAGCTTGTCCCAAAGACCCATTTCCCTTGCCGCGCATCAACCAGATTGTTGACTCCACGGCCGGATGTGACTTGCTTTCATTTCTTGATGCATACTCAGGATACCATCAGATCTTCATGGCAGAAGAGGATGAAGAGAAGACCGCATTCATCACCCCATGTGGCACATACTGTTTCGTACGGATGCCTTTCGGTTTAAAGAATGCTGGTTCAACATTTGCAAGGGTAGTCCACGACGCTTTTGAGCCGCAAATACACAGAAATGTGGAAGCCTACATGGATGACATAGTGGTCAAGAGCAAGGACAAGGCGACTCTGATTCAAGACTTAGACAAAACCTTTGCAAATCTGTGCAAGATCAACCTCAAGCTTAACCCCGAGAAGTGTGTGTTTGGAGTCCCCTCCGGCAAAATTCTTGGGTTCTTTGTGTCTCAGCGGGGAATTGAAGCCAATCCCGACAAGATCAAGGCCATTGAGCAGATTGAAGCACCAAAGCGCATCAAGGATGTACGAAGACTTGCCGGTTGCGTAGCTGCTCTCAGCAGGTTTATCTCTAGGTCTGCTGAGCGCGCCCTGCCATTTTTCAAAATATTGAAAAAGGCAGGACCAATGAGATGGACTCCGGAAGCGGAGGCTGCGCTGCAGGACTTAAAGAGATACTTGTCCTCCACTCCAACACTTGTCGCACCTAAGCCACAAGAGAAGTTTCTGCTGTATATAGCGGCAACCAATCAAGTGGTTAGTGCTGCGTTAGTAGTGGAGAGGGAGGCGGATGATGAGCCAGCAACTACGGCAGATGCATCCAGCGACAAGCAGGGGACTTCACCGACAAGCTATGGTCCCGACAAAGATGGATCTGCGCAGGCGCGTGAGAAGATGCAGAAAAGAATGGTGCAGCGCCCAGTTTACTTTGTCAGTTCCCTTCTGCAAGGGGCTAGGTCAAGGTACTCTGGTGTGCAGAAATTGCTTTTCGGCCTTCTCATGGCCTCGAGAAAGCTGCGCCATTACTTCCAAGCACATGAGATCACAGTCGTCACTCGTTTTCCGCTGAAGAGGATACTGCAAAATCTAGAAGCAACAGGCAGGATTGTCGAGTGGGCACTGGAACTGTCAAGCTTTGGCCTCAAGTTTGAGAGCACTTCAACTATCCAAAGCAGAGCATTGGCAGAGTTCATAGCAGAGTGGACGCCAACACAAGATGAAGAAATTCCAGAAACAAGCATCCCCGTTAAGGAAGCAAGCAAAGAGTGGCTGATGTACTTTGATGGTGCCTTCTCGCTGCAAGGCACCGGTGCGGGCATGCTACTTGTTGCACCCACCGGAGAGCACCTCAAGTATGTAGTCCAGATGCACTTTCCCAAGGAGCAAGCAACGAACAATACCGCAGAGTAGGAAGGTTTGCTTGCCGGTCTCAGGATCGCAGCAGACCTTGGGATCAAGAAGGTCATTGTCAGGGGTGACTCACAGCTTGTCGTCCGCCAAGTGAACAAGAATTATCAGAGTCCGTTGATGGAAGCCTACGTTGATGAAGTGAGAAAGCTAGAAGAGCACTTTGACGGCCTACAGATGGAACATGTTCCAAGAGTTCAGAACGACATTCCCGATGGCCTGTCAAAGTGCGCCGCACTTAAGTTACCTGTGGAACCAGGGATCTTTGTGCTCAAGCTGGCTCAACCGTCTGTAACGCCATCAACTGGACAGAGCAAGAAGAGGAAGTTGATTTCTGGTGACTATTTTCCGCCAGAGCTCCCCGAAGCCGCCGCCAAGAAGGTCCTCCAGATCAACACCAAAGGTGCTGAGGAGCAGTCTGGTCCGGCAAGCCTTAGGGTTTGTTCCGTTGAAGCAGACGCTCCCGACAAGTTTTGCTTCGGCAAGCTTGCCGGGGAATGTCAAGCTCCGTCTGAGCCGCAGGTTCTCGCCGTAGAAGCAGATGTTCCCGCAGCAGCAGATCTTCCTTTAGTCTTTGTTGTCGAGCCGCAAGCTCCAGCATGGGCACAGCAGATTGTCCGTTTCCTTCAGACAGGAAAACTTCCCGAAGAGCAAGAAGAAGCGGAAAGAGTAGCCCGGCAGTCAAGTATGTACCAGTTTGTCAACGACACACTGTACAGAAGAAGACTCAACGGCGTGAAATTGAAGTGTATTCACCGGGAGGACGGACAAAAGCTGTTGGCAGAAATACATGGAGGCATATGTGGTCACCACATTGGCGCAAGAGCACTTGCCGACAAAGTGTTCCGGCAAGGTTTCTTTTGGCCGACAGCCCTCCAGGATGCAACTGCACAAGTAACCAAGTGTGAAGCGTGCCAGTTTCATTCCAAGCAGATACACCAGCTAGCTCAAGCTCTCCAGACGATCCCTTTATCCTGGCCATTTTCGGTCTGGGGGCTCGATATCCTCGGCCCTTTTCCCCGAGCTGTCGGGGGCTTTGAGTACTTGTATGTTGCAATCGACAAGTTCACAAACTGGCCGGAAGTGGAACCAGTGAGGAAGGTGACAGCACAGTCAGCAGTCAAGTTCTTCAGGTCGATTGTTTGCCGTTTCGGGATCCCTAACAGGATCATCACCGACAACGGCACACAATTCACGAGCCGCACCTTCATGCAGTACATCCAAGATCTTGGCGCCAAGGTCTGCTTCGCTTCTGTTGCTCATCCGAGAAGCAACAGTCAAGCAGAGAGGGCAAATGCTAAAGTGCTGCGTGGGCTCAAGACCAGGACTTTCCACAGGCTGCGCAAGTGCGGAAGGAACTGGATTGAGGAGCTGCCGGTGGTTCTTTGGTCGATCAAGACGACGCCAAATCGAGCCACTGGCCAGACACCTTTCGCTCTAGTCTATGGAGCAGAGGCATTTCTCCCCACGGAACTCGTATACGGATCACCTCGAGTGCTCGCTTATGATGAGCTTGAGCAAGAGCAGCTGCGACAAGATGACGCGCTGCTCCTTGAGGAGGACCGTCTTCAGGCTGCTGTACGAGCTGCTCGATACCAGCAAGCTTTGTGCCACTACCATAGCCGCAAAGTTAATGCCAAAAGTTTTGAGGAAGGCGACCTTGTTCTTCGGCACGTTCAGTCTGCCAAGAATTCCAACAAGTTGACGCCAAAGTGGGAAGGCCCTTACCGGGTGAAACGAGTCACTAGGCCTGGCGCTGTCCGCCTTGAGACCGAAGATGGCATTCCGGTGAGCAACTCCTGGAACATTGAGCATCTTCGTAAGTTTTACCCGTAGGGCGCGGTTGCCGGAACCATTTCCGGCAACCACCTTTTGTACAAGTCTTGCCGACGTTGCATGTAATCCTTTGTACGAAGCCGGGAGCAGACGCCGTGCATAAGTAAAGCTCACGTGCTCCGCACATCTTGTCAATTTCATGCTTTATACTATTTTTTGGCATGCGTTATCTGACACTTTGTGCAGCACCTACCCCCGGTAAGCAATAACGAGCCGTAAGGCTCCATATCTTTATTTTCTCTTCTTTCTTTTTCTCAAAAAAGGAAAGGAAGGTTCCCTCGCCCACAAGTTTGCCGGGGGGAAAGGAGGAGATAATGGTGTGGACCAGGCATCGTTCAAGGAAGTTTTACCTTACCGGAAAGCAAACGACAGAAAAGCTAAGTTGCCAAAGTTTGAGCAATCAGTTTTAATTTTTAAGTTATCTTCCTCGAACGACCGTACTTTGTATGGAAAACCTGTGCCCGGAGGAACCAACTCATAGCTAGTTGCGCCCTTACTTTGTTTCGAGTCCGCTCAACAACTTAAGTGAGCTGCGACTAGTTGCGACAAGGTTTCCTGTCGGTAGCGGCACCGCCAGCAGGCTGCTGATGTCCCGCACTCAGCGCTCGCGGCTAAGGTGCCTGCGCCGACAAGTTCCCTAAAAGCGTAGGGCAAAAACATACAAAGGAAGGAATCAAGTAAAGGAAATAACACAGCAATCTCTACCCAAAATAGAGTTATATTACAAGATAGCTTGTCGCAGCTCTAACAGATTGTTCTCATGACATGACCAGCAGCGACAAAGAAAAAGAGAGAACGGGCGGCCTAATCTACGCGATCGCCCTCAACCCTCTTGATCTCGCTCACCTTGTCCACAATGGGTGCGACAAGGGCCTTGAGCGCTTCCAGATCAGCATCCGGCGGCAGGGACCTGAGGACGTTGGTGAGGTTGAGGCCTGGGTTGCGGAAAGCCACCTTCACCAGCACCTTTTGAAGAACTCCCGTGCAGATCTTGCGCGACTCGTCGGCCATCTGCTTTGGGATCTTCTCCCGGAGTCACTGGAGGGCCGTCGCCACGCCTTTGAAGAACAAGCTGAGCTTGGCGCTGGGTTGGAGGTGCTCGTCGGAAGAATACCCGAGGTCCTCCATCCCCAGCTGCGCCAGCTCCCCGTCGATGGCGGCGGCAACATTCACTAGACCCTCGGTCTAGTGCTCCACAGTCTCCCTAAAAGCATTCTAGGTGGCTGCAGCACTCGCCAGCAGCGCCTCGTCGGCCTTGATCTTCTCCTTTAAGGCCACCTCCTGCTCCCTGGCGCCGTCCAACGTCTTGGTCAAAGTGGCCAGCTTCAACTCAAGATCTGCGTTGGAGTCCTTGGCGGTGCTAAGCTCTTTGCTCCTCTCAGCGAGACGACCCTGCAGCTCGCCATGAGCGGCGGCGTCCTTCTTGCGCTCACGCTTGAGCGCGGCAAGCTCCTCATCGCTCGCCTTGAGATTGGCCTCCAGCTGCGCCATCTTCGTCTCCAGCTCCTTCTTGGCGGCCTCGGCACCTGCGGCAGCATCCTTTGCTTCCTTGAGAGCCCCGCCAATTGCTTGCTCACGCGCGGCAAGCTCCTCCTCGTGGCTATCAAGGTTGACCTTGTGCTGCGCCAACTCGCCTTCTTGCGCATATAGCTTTTTGACAAGAAGCCGTTGTTGCTCTTCGACTTCAGCCTTCTCGAGGAGGAAGGCTTTCCGCTCCTCGGCAACTTGCTCCCGCTCCTCTGCCAGGGATCGGAGAGCTTCTTGCTTGAGACCCCGGAGCTCCTCCGCGCGCTTCTGGATGTCCACTCCCGCCTTCGCGACAAGCGCTTCTCGGGATTCCAGCTTGGCTTGTCGGGCGTGGTAAAGCGACAACAGCTTCCGCAGCAGCCGCTCCTCCTCAGGCTCGTCGCTGCTGCTGCTTGGCGCGTCGACCAGCGTCAGCCCAGCAGAGGCGAGCACCTCTCCATCCAAGATCTCTCCTTCGACCGGCGCCCTGGAGCTTGACGCCCAGGGGAGCTTGATGAAGATGCCGTCGCCGACCTTCAGATAGGCGCCGGGCTGGGGCTCTTCGGAGCCTGGCGCTGTAGCAGCGGCGGAGGGATCGGCGGTCGGCGTAGCGCCTGATGCTCCTGCGGCCTCGGGGCCGTCAGTGCGATCGCCGGATCCCTCGCCAGCTTCTGCAGCGGCAGCTTTGCCAGCCTCTTCGCCGGTGGGATCATCAGCACCGGCTTCTCCTTCGGTGGCAACGGCGTCGTCGGCATTGCTGCCCACGTTCTCCTCACCGGCGACCTCGGTTTCCATCGGCTCCGTGGCAGATGGATCTGACGAACAGAAAAAGGAGAAAATTCAAGCATATATTCAAAAAGAAAATCAGAAGAAGAAGAACCAAAGGGAAGTTTTCAAGCAAGAGGATTACCTGTACTAGGATCCGCAGTCATGGTCTCAACCACCGGAGGATCGCTGGTGCTGTCCCTTGCCGGAGAACTGTCCCTTGCCGGAGAATTCTCCCTTGCCGGAGAACGCTCCCTTGCCGGGGAATCCTCCCTTGGCGGTGTAGTCGAAGCAGATGGCATTTCGGGAGCGGCTTCCGGGCACTCCTGGTGAGGCTGCTCTGCTCGTACACAAACCAACAATTAGATATCAGCAAAGAAAGAGCACCCATGCGCGCCTGATAGCATGAAGTAAACCATATACTTATGCTGGGGGCTGCGCTGGGGGCTACTTTGGGGAAAAGTTGCCGGGTCCGGCAAGGTGGTCTCGGACACGCCCCCTGTTGTCACGGTGGGTTCGTCCTCGATGACAATCACCGGGACCTTGGCTCTCTTCGCCGCTCTCTGGGCCAGAGTCCTGAAAAGGAATGGGTTCAGAGTAAAGCAAATCAGACACAAGACAAAACAGCAAGAATTGAAGAACTACAAGTACAGCAAAGAATCTTACTCTTCTTCTTCCTCGTCGGAGCTAAGCGCGGAGAGATCGAAGTCCGGCTCGCCTCCGGTGCGTCGGAGCGGAGGAGTAGTTTCCCTTGTCCGCTTGGCAGGAGCAGTAGCGGTGGACCGGGAAGACCCCGCTCCAGTTGCCGCAGCGGCGTGAGGCGCTCCCGTGGCAACAGTGCTTGCCGCGGTAGAGCGTGTCGCGCGACACGGCAGCTGTTGACTCGCCTGCCGCCCCGCTACGTCCCCGACCTTGCGGAGACGCCTTCTTGGTGGAGCTGGGGGCTCCGCTTGCGGCGAGCTGGCTGAAGGTGGGGAGGAGGAGGAGCCGATCTTCAACGAGTCGCACGCGCCCTCGGCGGGCTCGCTCGACTCAGCTTCAGGCCCGGCAAGCTCTTCCTCGCCGGCAAACTCCTCTCGCTCGACAAGGCTTGCCGCCTCTGCCTCCTCCACGGTGAATCCAAACTCACCCGCGGCAGCGGCTGCTGCCGCCTCTTCCAGCCTAGTGGCGATGTGCTGCATCTCCGCATCGGTGGTGTCGCGGGTGAGGCTTTTCTGTTCATCGGGGCGGACCGGCACTTCTACCAGACCATCAAAGAACTCCTGCACGGCGACGTCTGCAGGCTCTTGCCAAGTTGGGACAATTCCATGCGAGTCGCACAACGGCATCATTGCACGGATGCGGTCGAGCGAGGAGTTGTTGCATAGCGGAACGACACCCCTCGGCAACATGAACTCTTCAGGATGCTGAGGATCGCGCTTGAACAGTTCCAGGATAATCGCATCCAGTTCCAGGATAGTGAAGTTGAAGTTGAGGCCCGGGCGCAACCTCATGATATCCGCCGCGTTCTGGAACTCCCAGGCGGGTCTCCTCCTCTCCTGCAGGGGGGCGATGCGGCGGCGAAGAAAATCTGCGCCAACGGTGCCTACGGTGAGCCCGACAAGCCTGAGGCGTAAGATCCGGTGACGGCAATCTTCAGCCTATCGTCTTCCGGGGCCACGTTGCTCCAATCGTTGCCGCGCGCTATTGGGACTTGGCGCTGGGCGGTGAATGGCTGCGGGTTCTCCTCGACAATCCAGCACCATTCTGCTCTCCATTCCTCCCACTTGCTGCGGAGCTCTCCCTCCAGATAAGCTTCCTTCTTGCCAGCTCTTGAGATCCAGGCGATTCCGCCGGATAAAGGTTCTCCTCTCTCAACTCGGGGCATAAAGAAGTGGCGAAAAAGAGCGACATTTGGATGGACTCCGACAAAGTTTTCCCAGAGATGTGCGAAAACTGCCATGGTCAGAACGGCATTGGGGGTGAAGTCAAGGAGGCGGAACCCGTAGGTGTTCATGATATCGCAGAAAAATTCAGAGAAAGGCGGGCAGAGCCCGCGGTAGAAGAACAGCGGGAAGAAAGGGTATCCATTCGAAGCCAGTTCCGAAGCGGCAGCTGGGAGTACCTTCGTACGCGGATGCGCTCGCGTCTTCGTCGACCAAAAGAGGTAGTAGTACTCCCTCAGCTCCTTTGCGGCGAGCTGGGGGGGGGGAAGATTGCCCGCTCCTTTCGTAGCGCTGCGAGCCGCTGCGCCTCAGCTGACTTGATGACCTTCCCCTTGTCGGCTTTCGGGGCCATGGCGGAGGTGGTGGGGGAGATCGACGGCGTAGGTCATCCTGGTGGCGATGGGGGCAGAGCGCTGCTCTCTTTCAGCTTTGGGAAGAAGGCGGGAGCGGCGGAGATTTCTGAGATTGGAGTAGCAATCGGCGAGATGGGCAAACTGCCCCTGTTTCCCCTACTTATAAAGAGGGAGGGGGCGGGCGTTCTGTTATTACGAATAAAGAAACCACCCACGATCTCCCCCACGACGCCGCATTCGGCGCGTGCCATTCGGGGATGGCGCGGTGGATACGGAGTAAGATACGGCGTAACCCAGGCCGCACGTGCCCGTGCCCTATTTTGGGCCTGGCCCAACAGCGCTCGGCGCCATGTGCGGCCCAGGCCCGGGGGCTCCTGTCGGTGTACTAGAGTAGGGGTACCCTAGTATCCCGAACTTGTGCACGGGCAGTCGTAGCACCCCGCGGCAAGGCTTGCCGGGTGACCGCCAAGGTCCTCCGTGGTTCCTTTGGAACCATTCAAGAACAAAGTATTCAAGCCAAGGAGACAAGGCCCCGGCAGGAGGAGCTTGCCGGGAAGGCCAACCAAGGCATCTCAAGGAACTTGCCGCGACGCGCCACGCGTCCCGGCAAGGCCCGGCGAGCGACAAGCTTCCGGATGCGACAAGACAACGGCCGCGGCAAGGCGCTTGCAGCGGCAAGCTACCACTCTGTACCCGCGCTCCAGCACATGCACCAATGTGTCGCCCTGGGGCCTTTCCAGGCGCGCGTGGCAGGAGACTGTGCAGCCAGCAGGGCGCGGTGGCAAGTGACGCTGACAAGACTACCATCATGGTGAGCGGTGGCGTCCCTGACGGTCCCTTTCTGCACTATTTGGGCGACACAAACGGGCATTTAATGCCTTTGTCCCCTGCCGTCAGGGTTAGGTAGGATACACTGTACAGGTGGTTGTACCAACTATAATTCCTTTTCCATTTTTACCCTTATCTACGTTGCCACCTGTCGGTGACCCCTTCAGCATATAAAAGGAGGCCCATGCGCAACGTAGGGGGGAGGGGCAGAAAAACACTCACGTACGGTCTCGTTAGCAGCTAGTGTGTACTGTAGCACTCAGCGCTCCCGAGCAAGAACTCAATACACTCAGACATGCAGCAGTAGGAGTGTTATCTCTCCGAAGAGCTCCGAAGCTGGGTAAACTGCTCGTGTGCTTCGCCTTGATCCGCTCTTCGTGCGATCTACGCCCCCCGCCGAACCGAAAGGGGCTCGGTTCGCCGGTCCCATAGGTGTTCGTGGATCAGTTTCCCCGACAAGAAGAAGTCCGGAGTTGTAATATGTTATTAAAAATAAAAAAGAGGTGCAATGCTCGTTAATTTGCTTCAAGCCTTTCGGAATTGTGTAAACTGCACTGCGCATAGCTCTGTGCAGTCTACCATATTCCTGAAGGCTTGAAGCTAAGCAACGTGAGCATTGAGCCTCTTCTTCATCGTCTCTGCACTCAGGGCTTATAAACCGCTCCTAGTCCCTCTCTCTTCGCGAGGTGGGACTAAAAAACAGCTTACTAAGAAACTGTAGTACTGGTTCATCCATGAACCAGTACTAAAGGTGCTCGTGGGGCCCCAGCCTTACCTGACACAACCTCATTAGTACCAGTTCGTGGCACAAACCGGTGCTAAAGGTTCGCCACGAACCGGTACTAAACAGCTCCTCCCGCCTAGCAGTTGGTGCATACTGAACGCAAAAAATATAAGAGCATTTAGATCATGATGTTATATTTCTTTACAGTCTAAATTGTCAATATGATCTTATAACATCAAAAATACTTTGATCATCAATGATCTTTGTGTGTACAATCTGAATTGTCAATATGAGTCATCAACGATTTATAAACCGATGAAGACTCATATTGCGGCCACAAATTCTACACATAGAGTTCAATGAAGACCAAGTGCTTGTGATAGTTTGAGAAATAACATATTTAAGGTGGTAAAAGGCCTGTTAGGGGAGCGAGGTGGGACTAAAAACATCTTGCCATAACCTCATTAGTACCGGTTCGTGGTACGAACCGGCACTAAATGGTGATGGTGGGGCCATAGCCTGACCGCAGGCTGACACAGCCTCTTTAGTACCGGTTCGTGGCATGAACCGGTACTAAAGGTTCGCCACGAACCAGTGCTATTGATCGCCGCCACAAACCGGCACTAATGTACAAATTAGTGCCGGCTGAAATTCAAACCGGCACTATTGTGCTTCACATTTGACCCTTTTTCTACTAGTGCATATTTATGTCTTTGATATTGTTTATTCAAAAATAGCAGACAACTAATTTCTATTGTCAGCTTATTTCCATTGAAGCAAACATGTCCAGCGCTTGGTAGACTGGACCTACTACTATGCCAGGGCTAAACTAAACTACGAGGAGCTAAGTCATTATGTTTCATGGCTTGCGGATCTTGATACTATCAAGACAAATTTTCTTCCTGGATTTAGAAATGTTAGTACTGAAAACGTGTGACCAATAGTGTTTGTAATGAACTACGGTCACATCTATTTAGGAAAGATGGTAAGATTTTTACTATTTGTCCTCAGTGCATCTTTTCCATACATTATTTTTTAAGCTAAACTTCATTTCTAAGTATGTTACCATACGATGTTCTTCAACAGGGACTCCGATGAATGTTGTGCCTCATGGGATCGAGACTAAAGGTACCAGGAGTATTGTTAGCTTACGGCCAAGATATCCTACAAATCACTATAGTACATTCAGGATTAGCAACGAATTTTTAATAGTGAAAGACTGGACCAAATCTGTGATGGAGCAGCGCAGACAAGTACTAGGGGCAGCAATCGGAAGCGCAGCCCACAATTAAGAGACAGGTTCATCTGCATGCTCCAACTTTATGAAGGAGGAGAGCTACACATGTTTTATGTTATTTTACTTGAGAGAGAGCAGCAGGAGTGATTAGCTAGCTAGAAATGAGTTTGAAGATGATGATGTGCTACACTATGACTATGATGATTAAATAGCTAGTGTTGGTGGTAATGACTATGATGATTATTATTAGCTAGTGTTAGTGGTGATTAAATAAATAATGTTGGTGGTAATGACTATGATGATGATTAAATAGCTTGTGTTGGCGGATTAGATTCAAGTGGAGGCAACATGTGGTGCACATCGAAAGTACTACTAGTCCAAACTAGATCAAGTTTGGATTAGTAGTATACTTTTGACATGCACCACATATTGCCTCCACTTGAACCTAATCCACCTTCATTTGACACGCTGTTATGGACATAATGATATAAACCTCATAATTGGTATTCTACCAAAATTTGTATAACGGCATATGAATGCACTAAAAAAATACTAGTAGCGATGGACAGTAAACACGCTGCAACTAGCTAGGTTAGCAGCAGCTCGGGTGTGAACAAGCGCTGCCGCTATGTCTCTTAGCAGTAGCACGTGTCACACACGCTACTTCTAAGTAATAGCTGTAGCGCCTTATTAGTAGCGCAGCAGCACGCGCTACTAGTGGGCTTTAAACCCGCGCTACTACTAGGGTTCTCCCTAGTAGTGGTAGTAGGCACGAACAAACGGGTTCAATTCTGTGCTCATCCTGGTGTAGTAGTAGTAGCAGTAGTAGTAGGCAATGCAGTTGATGGGTGACCTTGACGAGCGGCGACCGAGGGAATTGAACCGTGCTCGGCATGGTAGGTAACGTTGGCTAGTTACTAAAGCATCCCTCTGTTGTTCATCGGTAGTCATTATGGACCGGGGACATGAGGGGAATTTCCTAGGGCTGGAATTCTGGCCACCAGATATTTTGACTTGAAACGCTGAGGCTCGACTGGTTGGGGTTGCCTAATGTGCGTACCACGCACGCCACCAAAGGACACGAGCTCGATTTTTTTTTATTTTTTTCATTTTTTTGGTGTCAACATGAGCCAAGGTCTGGCTGGTACGCCGTTGGGTCCTACCATTCGAGAATACGAAAGGAACCTTTTAAATTGCCGAACGAATATATGTGTATTACAATGCCCGTATTTTCCTTGCAAATACTAATCTCAATGTGGTAATTGATTTATGACAAGTTGTTGAATTAGAGTGAGTTTGTGATATAGTGATCTCAACATGGATTTCACATTTCATGGTATCCCTAGTAAGTTTTCCAATGCAAATTCAAATTTAAAAGATGAACAATATGGAGGTGAGAAAACTTTGTATGTATCAAGCATATGACCACACACACACACACACAGAGAGACACACACGCACGAACACAACAACAATCCAATAAGTATAGTGCATCTATTTTTCCAAACCATGCATGTATGGCATCAATTCAAAAATACTCCTTCTAGTCCTAAATATTAGTCTTTTAGAGAGTTCAACAAGTGACTATATACGGAGCAAAATGAGTGAATCTAGACTCTAAAATATGTCTATATACATCCGTCTGAGCCAGTCCATTTGAAATCTCTAAAAAGGCAAATATTTAGGAACGAATGGAGTAAAATGTAAGGCATGCATGGTCCTCAGTTCAGTATTTAAAATGAACATGAAACTGAAACATGAATATTAAGTCTAGTACTACAGTACATGCAAATGTTGTGTTTAGGAGGAGCTATGATTGTCGGGGGTCAACCCCTCAACCTTAGATAAAATTGTGGAGCTCTATTTAGGGTTGTTTATATTATATTTGTCCCCACCCTCCCAACCACCGATTGGTTGTGCACCCCCACCCCTCCTCCCCGGGAGAATATCATGTGCCCCCATACCTTAGATGCTATATGCCAATACGAGTTGCTTGGAGCTTGTAGATCTGAGATATAGCAGCTCACACGATGGTCATAATATTTTTATATGAAACCTTGATGAGTTTGAGAATTGCACACAATTTGTACAAAAACTACTCAGATGCCCTTGGATCCCATATCCAACGACCTCGAAGCTCGTATCACCGTAGCATCTAAGATGAAGGAGGACATCATATTCTCCTGTATGTAAGAATATCATGTGGTACCACACCTTAGATGCTTTGGTGATACAAGCTCTTCGGAGCCGTTGGATTTGTGACCCAACACCTCCTCGGTGGTTCGAATGGTTTTTTGCATAAAAGCCCCAAAAGAGTTCGGCCACTGCTTACAAGCACAAAGACTGCTCAGATGCCATTGGATCTCAGATAAGACGACCTCTAAGCTTGTATCACCGTAGCATCCAAGCTACGATAACACCTTATGTTTTCTTGCACGGGAGAATATGAGGGGCTCCCGCATTGTAGATTCTATGGTGATACGAGTTCACTTAGATCTAACGGCCCACAATAGGAGGTTTGATTGTTTTTGCAATATAAGGCTGAGAGAGTTTGGGAAATGTGCAGAAAGTACAAGTAGTACGCATGTGCCATCTGATCATTGATCATACGACCTGGATGTTCATATCACCGTCGCGGGTAATTAAGCTATGGGGAGCACCTAATATGAGCAACACAGAGCCGTTGGATCGAAGATGCAGCGGCACACATGAGGCCTGAATGTTTTATTTGCAAAAAAACCGTTGGAGAGTTTGGAAATTGCGCATAATTACAAAGACTACTCCCAAGCCATTGGATCTCACTTCCAATGGTGTAAAAAATCGTATCACCATAGCATCTAAGCTGTAGGGTGGATGTGATATTCTATGCCACTATCATTTTTGTTCATAAACTTGCAAATTACGTGTAAGTCGTGCCGTTACTTGTCTAACCGCACAAAGTGTTTGTTCAAAAAAACCATCCTACACTGAAATATCGGAACAACACACGGGGTCCCACTTGTCATTAATCAAATTTAGACCTAAAACTAACAAATCTGAAAGACGAGATTCGAACTGGCAACCTGGACTACAAAGCGTAAGTCGATAGCCTGAAACAACAACGGTTGTTGGCTTTGTCCCATAACTTGATTTTATACAGTATTACATTGAGTAGGGTAGAGGTAGTGCCTCGTCAACACATGCATGACCGTTGACTCACTTACTGGTGGGTTCCAGGTCTGCAATCTCAATCTCTCTTCTCTCCATCGCCTAACCTTTGCACGGGCACACACGAAGAGTGGCGCTAGCTTGCTGTGGTGTTATTACAACTAAAAAAGCTTGGAAAATAGAAGAATCACCTAGAACAAGAGACGTTGTGGCTGGTCGAGATGGAGCTAACCACATCTATCCTCCGTGCCACGTTTGCATGATGAAGCTGTGTGGCTAGTGGGGTGTTTTCGACCGACTGGCTGGGTCCCAAGGTCAAACCATAGGTAGTACATCTGATATAGTATATCTTCACACGCACATTTTTCATCCGTGCCGAGACGTGGCACACCCTACCGCGCGGTTTCGGGGTTCTCCTGGGTGGTGCACGCATATATTATTCTTGACGCGGGATGCCCTACCACACGTTTTTCGGGTCCTCCTCGGTCATAGAGCCGAAGCAAGTAAATGAGTCGTCAAATCACGAAAGACCACCTTTCCCACCGAGTACATCAGTGAAGCACGGTGGCTAGCTAGTTGGGCTAGTTCGACCGATTAGCTAGGCCGCCGCCACATTTGTTTTTTCACCCCTTTTTTTATCTACTTGCCGGCAGGTAAATTTAAATATCCACCACGGCGTTGCTCTGGTGTTTGGGTGTGGAAGGATTTTTAATTTTTGATTGACGGGAGCAGGCACGACAGGATTTTTAATTTTTTGATTGACAGGGGCAGGCGCGGCAGCAATTAGTCATGATGACTCCGCCTATAAAACCCACTGCTCCCTGATGTGAGAAGTCGTCGACGGGTATTTTACCGTGGTGAAAACCAAAAGATTCCACGCTCCTCGGTTGGCTCCCTCCGCCTTCCCGTAGATTGCATTGCCTTTCAGCCGTTTCGCCCCCTTTCCTTCCTCTCCCCATTGCTTCTACCTGGTGCCATGGCGGCGTAGCAGATCATGGAGTCCGAGGTGAGGCACCTGACACAGGAGCTCCATGCCAAGGATGCGGAGCTCAGGGTCAAGGACGTGGAGCTCCATGAGCTCATGGAGGAGAGGAGTGCCATGCTCCTCTGTTATGTGCGGGAGTTCACGGAGCTTCAAAAGCGGCAGGCGTCCACCACAAAGATGCTCGAGGTGTCAGCGGCATTGCTGTAGAAAGCATGAGATACAATAGGCCGTCAGGGGAGCCGGATGGAGCGCGAGTGAGCCAATCATGATGAGGTCCAGGATCGCCTTAGCCACTTGATGAACCAAGTTGCCACGCACGTGTTGCAGTTGCGCGATGCCTACCGTCATGCTAGTGCGACGATGCCGGCAGTCGGGCTAAACCCGTTGGACCACCCGGTTGACTTCAATGAGCTACGGCTTCCTGATCTGGTCTCCCTCTTCACCTATATCTCCGAGGAGCTGAGCCATCTCCGCGTGATGGTGGGGGATGAGCTAGACAAGGAGGGGTTGTGGGCTGCCATCGCCGTTGTCGAGCGAATCCTTTCAGGGCTCCGTCAGCGGAATCCATTCGTGCCATTGGACGCCGTCTTTGATGAGATGGCTCCCGTCGACCGGGAGCGGGCTTTGCGGGCGGTTGCACCCTGCATCACCAACATCGTGCGCCTCGAGAAGCAGAGGGACTTTGGTGGTGTTTAGGCGCCCTCTGCATGGGCATGTCTATGTCTCGGCACAACATGACCGTTGGATCAAACTTAGAGAGGTCACTATAGTAAGAGTGGAAACGCTTGCTGTAATCATATTTTTCTTCAGAAAAATAGTGGACACGCTCTACCGTGCGGATCCTCCTCCAGCCATGCACTAAATTACTCACTTTCACCGACGTGTGGGACAGCCAGCACCTGGGTCCATTAGCCATGCACTAAATTACGCCGCAGTAATGCCCAATGAGCCGTCAAATCACAAAACCCCCTCCTTTCCAGCAGTAAGTTGGACGAACGAAGCAACCATCATTTCACTCTTCTCTCTCAGCTTCCTCTCTTGAAGAAAACCCCCACTCGCTTCACTTTTCCCTCATCTTGTTCCTCCTTTCACTCTTCTCTCTCAGCTTCCTCTCTTGGATGGACGCTGGAGCATCGTCCGACGTGATGTATATGGCTCTGGCCAAAACCGTCGAGGCTCAAGGTACGAAGAAGCGCAAGCACCCCTCCAACACTACCGTAGACAAGCTCAAAGCCATTGCCCTGTCCAAGCCCCCCTCTCCGGGATCCCTCATTAAGCAAGTCCAGGTAATGTTTCTTGTTGACAATCTTTTTCTCGATCTTGATCGTGTTTTTTCATCTAACATGCAGTACTAGTATTGGTAGTACAACTTTCTGTGTGATCTTGCATGTGATTTTAATCTGCCAAATGACGGTTCTAAATTCCTCTTTTGACCAAAACATGCGAGAGGTTGACACTGATTTCTTATAGATTACTTTCAACTACTCCCTCTATCCCAAATTTCTTGTCTTAGATTTGTCTAGATACGAATGTATCTAATACTAAAATGTGACTTCATACATCCATATCTAGACAAATCTAAGACAAGAATTTTGGGACGAAGGGAGTACTTTATGAACATCAATGCTACCTTTGAAGAGGGTATATTTGCCTTAGTAACTTGTGTTATGGATATTGCAAGTAATCCCTCTACTCTCATGCCTTTGAAGACATGTTCTAGTGTCTTTGTTCACTCATTTCTATTTGTATATGTAGTCATATATGGAGTATAATATCAAAAATCATCTTATATTTCTGAACGGAGGTAGTAATAAAATATGGTTTCTGTTTGAATTAGAACCAGGTCCGCGGTGGAGATGAAGTTCTCAAAGTCATGCTGTGTGAACTGGAAGACCTGGGGATGAGTTCTACTGCTAAACTATCCAGCTGCTGTGTCCTTGTCGTCACGTGTCCTGAACTAGTGTTTTCCTGTAGCATTGTTGTCGGGCGTGTTCTCGAGGCTGTACTTGACCGCAACAATTTCCTAGTTGTGCCTTTGATTACGAAGGGTGTGGTTCTTGTAAAGCTTCCCAACAAATCTCATGCGTCCTGTCTTCATCATCATGTTTATGAGTGGAAAGACCACTCTGTTAGGTTCTCCAAGGTTGACGAGATGGTGATGGTGCATGTAGTCATCTCTCAAGAAGTCCATGTCCTGGTCAGTTATGCGGGGTTCATCCCGTAGGTCGGTGGCAAGAAATAGTTTGCAGAGTTTAATTAGTGCAACTTTGCTTGTCTGTAGTAAGTACTATTGTTCGGTACTTGATTTGTGTTTGTGAACCCTGTATTGTTTATTAGTACTGTCGCTTTTGGTGTGTGGTCTGTCCTCAGAATGGTCTATGTTAATATATGTCCACTCAATTCAGTCTGTATATTTTGAAGTATCCAGATCATCTTTTTTGTGAGGACGGTTTATCAATTATGGTTGCACTCCAATATCTGTATGCATTGCAGGGTTTATCGCACCCACTAGGATTTCCAGTCCCATGGATGTTCGGTCCATACGATTTGTCACGACCTTTGGACTGTCCTGCTTGTGGGAGTAGGCGGGGCCCCTGCATGCCACACGTAGTTGGACGATCAATCTTCTGTTTAGTACTTCAACATAGTGATTTCCTGGTAAGGATTCACTCGTGTAACATCAAGTAAATCTTATTGATTTACTGTCAAAATCTTATTGATTTAATGTCATGTTTTCTTTCTTTTCCTGCAATTTTACGATGCAGGTTTTGCCATGTGACATTAATCATAGAATAAACCGTTTGGTTTGCTCTACGATGGCTATTTTTGCAGGTTTCACTTCTTATGTCGTGTCAGTACCGAAGGTACTGTCCATCACTTATATTACTGGAAAAAATTGGATCAGTCTGTTATCTGAGTACAAGCTGAATCCCTATGATGAACGGCAGTTTGGTTTAACAAAAACGCCACAATTAGTCCTTCTCGCATTTAAAAGAAATGAAGAAAAAAACTGGATCACGGTCATGGATCCTAGTCAAGTTAGAAAGCTGATCATAGCTGACCAGACACGATCGCCACTGTCTCTCACATCGGTACCACCTTCGGCAATGGATCGAGCACCTGCAGTTGCTCTAGCACTGACAGCGGCAGCAGCTCAGTCTGATCTAGCTGTGGATTGGGCACCAACCGCGTCAGCTGATCAGTCTGATCTACCGGAGGATCGGGCATCAACACCGGCACCTGCTCCGACACCGGCACCAGCTATACAAGGAGCACCATCTCCGGCAGCAGCGGCGGCTTTGGCACCTACACCAACACTTGCACTTGCATCTGCTCTGGCCCGTGCTGTGGCAACTGAACGAGCAGTTGCACCGGCAATAGAGTGGGCTGCAGTTTGCACTTCATATAGCAAAGTCCTTACAAAAACCCACATGTCCACCTTCTTGGTAAACATTGGCTTCCCAAGTGCTTCATTCTTTTTTCTTTCCATGTTGTTTCACATGATTCACTGTGTTGATCTAACTGTTTGGGTATTTCTTCTTGTTTGCAAACAGAGAATTCCTAGAGCAACGAGGGAGTCGTTCAACAATCCGGGCGACCGCAGCCAAGTTTCTCTTACCATGAGCAGCCTTGGTGTTAATGAACCTGCTCAATATACCGTAAGTACAAAGGATGGTCGCATGATGATTGATGCTAAAGGATGGTCAAGGTTCAAATCTAAATCATATCTTGCGATAGGGGATGATGTCAAAATCGAACTTTCTCGGCAAGGAGAGCTGGTCCAAATCAACTTTGAAATTCTTCAGTAGCAGCACGAACTGCCGAACTGATCTATCGTCCGACAGATTTTGATGTAATAATCTGGCATGGTGAAACAAGTGTCTGGTGTGTATAAGTAGTACGACAATATTATTTATCACATGGTATATCGTTGATAGAATTGCAAATCTCATTGTTGATTAGGAACTGTCGTTCGATTTCATTCCAACAGTTGCCGTGCTTTATTCAATTTTGTGTATTCGCCTTGCGACAGCATCTAAAACTAGTGTTGTACCAATCGCTTGCAATATGAAAAGAGCTGATGTAGAACACATGGGCCCCCAAACATGCAGGGTGGGCCTGCGGCCCAAAGTCCAGAACCGTGAGCCTGTCTGAGTATTATATTCTCAGCTGAACCCCCATAAAAAAAGCTGAACCCCCATAATGCCCGTGCGTTGCACGTAACATCAAGATGCATTTGTATGAGTATTTTATCTTGTGAGAGAAAAGGATGAATGAGGGAAGGCCTTGTTTGCAAATGTGGAGAGGTGTGTGGGTACCTTTTTGCAAAATTGCCATACTTTCCATCCTATCCGTCGGATATAAATCGGACGGCCTATATTGCAGGATGGCGGGCACACCATCATCACCAACTCGTCTATACTGTGTTAAAAACAACTCTGTTTTTTATAATTATATATTTTATATATATTCCCCTTGATTTTTATTATGTATAAAGTTGTGATATAAAATATTTGTATATTTCTTTATAGAGGCAGTATCTCTCTTTCAAAAATATATTTATGTGTAACTAGTTACTCCTGTCTTTCTACTTCCTTTCGCTGAACGTGGGGCAACCGGCAACAGGGTCCACGTGTCATGTGCACAAATTAGAGTGCACAACTGCACGGTAGACACACCCCAGTCGTAGCGCCGCAGTAATGGCCAATGAGCCGTTAAATCATAAACCCCCCATTCCAGCTTTAGCAGTAAGCTAGACGGACGAAGCGGCAATATTTCACTAGGCCTGAATCCCCTTCTCCCTCGTCTGCTTGTTCATAGAAAGCCCCCTCTCGGCGATTGCATAGGGTTTTCTCATGGAGAACCAGGTATGAATTCTTCATCCATCCCCGATAAATCCAAGTCCCTTGGTCGCAGGTAATCCTAGGATGGCAGCCACCGCCGTTGATGCATTTTTCTTCCTACTGAATCTAGTGTGTTTCATTTGCAGTGCCCAAAGTGCGAGGACCCTATAGGTTTCTGCACCCTCGGTGAGACGCCACACTTGTTCCTTCTCATCCTAACACAGGATTTTAAACGCGCACAGTATGTTCCTAGAATCCTCTTTTTCTATCCGGGAGTGTGGTTTTTTTGAACATGCTGTTGACTAATTTGGAAATTTGGATTGCTATTTGGATAAAAGGTATTACTAGTACAATGGTCAACACTGATGTGAAGGAGGAAGTTATTTCTAGATTTGGATAGGGAATACATTGTGTTCTCATATTATTTTTCCTGCAGTGCATTATTTGCTCTGCTAGAACACATGCACTTAAGATGCTCGGCCCTGCCATAACTGAATACACTAGTTTACTGGTCACAGTGAAGACAAGCCATGGATATAAGTTCCGAGTTGGGTTCATGAACCAAGAAGATCGCTGCTTTTTTTATGGCCAAACTTGGGTAAACTTTCTCAAGTGTTACGGACTGAAAGTTGGCACACGAATGTTGATGGAAATAGCAGAACCTGGTCTCAACTTCACTGTGATCTTCCACCCCGACGTCGTTCCAATTGTTCATCCATGTTAGTTTTGTATATGGTTCTTGCTTGTTGCCTCGATTACTTCTTAATCCACTGATAACCCACAAGTGTAGGGGATCGCAATAGCTTTCGAGGGTAGAGTATTCAACCCAAATTTATTGATTCGACACAAGGGGAGCCAAAGAATATTCTTAAGTATTAGCAGTTGAGTTGTCAATTCAACCAGACCTGGATAACTTAGTATCTGCAGCAAAGTATTTAGTAGCATAGTAGTATGATAGTCTTGGTAATAGTGGAAAAAAGTAACGATAGCAGTTTTGTAGTAATTGTAACAGTAGCAACGGAAAAGTAAATAAGCAAAGCAAAATATGTGAATAGCTCATAGGCATTGGATCAGTGATGGATAATTATGTCGGATGTGATTCCTCATGTAATAGCTATAACATAGGGTGACGCAGAACTAGCTCCAGTTCATCAATGTAATGTAGGCATGTATTCCGAATATAGTCATACGTGCTTATGGAAAAGAAATTGCATGAAATCTTTTGTCCTACCCTCCCGTGGCAGCGGGGTCCTAGTGGAAACTATGGGATATTAAAGCCTCCTTTTAATAGAGTACCGGACCAAAGCATTAACACATAGTGAAATACATGAACTCCTCAAACTACGGTCATCACCGAGAAGTATCCCGACTATTGTCACTTCGTGGTTGTCAGATCATAACACATAATTGGTGACTATAGACTTGTAGGATAGGATCAAGAACTCACATATCTTCATGAAAACATAATAGGTTCAGATCTGAAATCATGGCACTCGGGCCCTAGTGACAAGCATTAAGCATAGCAAAGTGATAGAAACATCAATTTCAGAACATAGTGGATACTAGGGATCAAACCCTAACAAAACTAACTTGATTACATGGTAAATCTCATCCAATCCATCACCGTCTAGCAAGCCTACGATGGCATTACTCACGCACGGCGGTGAGCATCATGAAATTGGTGATGGTGGATGGTTGATGATGACGATGATGATGAATCCCCCTCTCCGGGGCCCCGGACGGACTCCAGATCAGCCCTCCGGGGAGAGATTAGGGCTTGGCGGCAGCTCCGTATCGTAAAACACGATGAAACTTTCTCTCTGATTTTTTTCTCCGCGAAACGGAATATATAGAGTTGGAGTTGAGGTCGGTGGAGCAGCAGGGGGCGTGCCCAGGGGGAGGGGGCGTGCCCCCACCCTCGTGGACAGGGTGTGGGCCCCCTGGACTTGATTCTTTCACCAGTATTTTTTTATATTTTCCAAAAGTTATCTGCGTGGATTTTCAGGTCATTCCGAGAACTTTTGTTTTCTGCACAATAAACAACACCATGGCAGTTCTGCTGAAAACAGCGTCAGTCCGGGTTAGTTTCATTCAAATCATGCAAATTAGAGTCCAAAACAAGGGCAAAAGTGTTTGGAAAAGTACATACGTTAGAGACGTATCAACTCCCCCAAGCTTAAACCTTTGCTTGTCCACAAGCAATTCAATTGATAAACTGAAAGTGATAAAGAAAAACTTTTACAAACTCTGTTTGCTCTTGTTGTTGTAAATATGTAAAGCCAGCATTCAAGTTTTTAGCAAAGATTATGAACTAACCATATTCACAATAACACTTAGGTCTCATATTTACTCATATCAATGGCATAATCAGCTAGCGAGCAATAATTATAAATCTCGGATGACAACACTTTCTCAAAACAATCATAATATGATATAACAAAATGGTATCTCGATAGCACTTTCTGAGACCGCAAAACATAAATGCAGAGAACCTTTAAAGATTAAGGACTGACTAGACATTGTAATTCATGGTAAAAGAGATCCAGTCAAGTCATACCCAATATAAACTAATAGTAATACATGCAAATGACAGTGTGCTCTCCAGCGGGTGCTTTTTAATAAGAAGGTGATGACTCAACATAAAAGTAAATAGATAGGCCCTTCGCAGAGGGAAGCAGGGATTTGTAGAGGTGCCATAGCTCGATTTTAGAATAGAGATGAATAACATTTTGAGCGGCATACTTTCACTATCAACGCAGCAACTATGAGATGGCGATATCTTCCATGCTACATACATTATAGGCGGTTCCCAAATAGAATGGTAAAAGTTTATATTCCCCCACCACCAACAAGCATCAATCCATGGCTTGCTCGAAACAATGAGTGCCTCCAACTAACAACATCCCTGGGGGAGTTTTGTTTAATTATTTTGATTTGCTTTGATCTTTTTGATCATGGGACTGGGCATCCCGGTTACCAGCCACTTTCTCGTGAATGAGGAGGGGAGTCCACTCCCCTTGAGAATAACCCACCTAGCATGGAAGATACAGACATCCCTTGTTGAAACATGAGCTGCTCGAGCATACAAAACAGAATTTCATTTGAAGGTTTGGAGTTTGGCACATACAAATTTACATGGAACGGCAGGTATATACCGCATATAGGAAGGTATGGTGGACTCATATGGAATAACTTTAGGGTTTATGGAGTTTGGATGCACAAGCAGTATTTCTGCTTAGTACAGGTGAAGGCTAGCAAAAGACTGGGAAGCGACCAACTGAGAGAGCGACAACAGTCATGAACATGCATTAAAATTAATTCACACCAAGTACAAGCACGAGTAGGATATAATCCACCATGAACATAAATATCATGAAGGCTATGTTGATTTTGTTTTCAACTATATGCGTGAACATGTGCCAAGTCAAGTCACTCGAATCATTCAAAGGAGGATACCATCCCATCATACCACATCATAATCATTTTAATAGCATGTTGGCACGCAAGGTAAACCATTATAAGCTCTTAGCTAATTAAGCATGGCATAAGCAACTATAATCTCTAAATGTGATTGCAAATATGTTTACTCATAACAGGCTGAATCAGGAACGATGAACTCATCATATTTACAAAAACAAGAGAGGTCGAGTTCATACCATCTTCTCTCATCTCAATTAGTCCATCATATATCGTCATTATTGCCTTTCACTTGCACGACCGAACAGTGTGTATAATAATAATAGTGCACGTGCATTGGACTAAGTTGGAATCTACAAGCATTGAATTCAAGAGAGAAGACAAAGTAACATGGGCTCTAAGTTAAATCAACAATCATGCATATGAGAGCCACTAAACATTTTCATTATGGTCTTCTACTCTCGACCCCCAAAGGAAAGAAAATAAATAAAACTATTTACACGGGAAAGCTCCCAACAAGTAAAAGAAGAACAAGAAATCTTTTTGAGTTTTCTTTTTAATTACTACTACAAGCATGGAAATTAAATTAAATAATTTTTTTGGTTTTTTCTTAAGGTTTATCAAACACACAAGAAGAAAACTAGAAAAAGAAAGTAAACTAGCATGGATAATACAATGAAACAGTATGAGCACCAACAAGTAGAATAGTGTGTGAACATGAATATAAAGTCGGTGAGAAATACGTACTCCCCCAAGCTTAGGATTTTGGCCTAAGTTGGTCTATTGCCAAGGACCGCAGCTACTCTCCCCGGTGTACTGAGGAGTGTCATCAAGATACCACTGGCTAGCAATCTCCTCCGGGTTCCGCTGATAAGATTATGGACGATAAGGGTCCAATGGAGGTTCCGACTCAGGCTCTGGAGCGAATGCCTGGCCTCGATGAGCGTACACCACTTCTGGCAAGACAAGGTAATTATCTGCAGTTAAATCAAACAACAAAAGCACAGGCAGGATAATAATCTCATTGTGTTTCTTATTAAATCTTAGGTTATACAGAAGCATCTTATCTTTGTTGTCAACAATAAACTCATGCGCTACCATGCTCCTATAATCTAAAAGGGAAAGAGGCAGCATTGTCTCCTCTTTCACATAATGCCTAATAGGTATCTCAAAATATTTAGCAAGGTGTGCAGCATAAATACCTCCAAAGATGGGGCCCTTTGTACGGTTCAGGCTTAGCCATTTAGCAATAACGACACCCATACTAAAACTATTATCACCAAACAAGGCATGGAACAGAATAATAATATCAGGAACGCTGAAGTTTCCACTGTTTCCATGACCAATTAAACATCGAGTAGCAAATACGGCAAAGTAGTGTAAAATAGGAAAATGTATGCTAGTGATTCTCGCATCGGAACCCTTCTTTGGATCCCCTGCAGTAATAGTGCTAACAAAACCATCCACATCTTTTCGATGTGGTTCATCTAAGCTGCCCTCAAAGGGTATTCTACATACCGCGCAAAAGTTACGTAATGACATTTCCTTGAACTCATCATATAAATGAAACAATACTGAAGGAGGTGGATTCTTAGGATAGTAATAAAAGTTTTGCACGAAAGTATTGGTGAGTAAGAGATACTGATCGCCGGTCATGGAGGAAGTCGGTGAGGCCCGCATTTTCAACCAAAGAATAAAAGTCTTCATAAATCCCGGCTTCTCTCAAGAAATTATCACAAGGCCATTCACACAGCCGTACTTCCTGTACGCGAGGAAGATTATACTTGGCCTTTTCCTTATCTTTAGCTTGTTTATCCTTGGAGCCTTGGCTAGAAGAGCCCCTCAAAAATCTCCTTATCATTTTCAGAAAATTTCTGAAATTTTTAGTAACTTCAAAATAAAAGTGAAACAAACTAAACAAGATTCATAGAAACTACTCCTACAAGTTCCTAGAGCCCATATCATGCATTAAAATTACTTGGGACCTCATAAATTTGACATGCAAGCTCAAGAATAGGGTCACCTATCCAGAAAAAAATTGCAATGAATAAAGCACTAGAACAAAAACTAATTGGACCAATGGAGTAGTCAAATACCAAGCAACAATCTTCCAAAGCAGTTTTGTGAATGGAGCTTTGAGCAAGGAGATCGAAAATCGCAGCAAAATGAGCTAGAACTCGTGCTTGAGCTGGATGGGGATTTTTTTTGGGAGGAAGATGGAGTGTGTGGGTGCAGCAATAAGTGGAGAGGGGCCACCATGGGCCCACGAGACAGGGGGCATGCCCAGGGGTGCGGGCGCGCCCTCCACCCTCGTGGCCAGGTGCTTTCCCCCTGCAGTGTTCTCAGTGCCTAAAATCCTCAAATAATCCATAAAAATCATACTAAATTTCCAGGGCATTTGGAGCACTTCTATTTTCGGGATATTTTTTTATTATACGGATAATTTAGAAAAGAGACAGATAATACTATTTTTGCTTTATTTATTTTAAATAACAGAAAGTAAAAAGAGGGTACAGAAGGTTGTGCCTTCTAGTTTCATACATCTCATGATCATCAAAATGAATCCACTAATAAGGTTGATCAAGTCTTGTTAACAAACTCATTTAGAATAACACGGAACCGGAGAAATTTCGAATAACACAAGGTTACCTCAACGGGGTTATGAACATCCCCAACAATAAGAATATCATATCTTTTTTCTTGACAGTATGAAGAGGAAATTCAAAACCTCCAATAATGATAGTTGGAACTCTTCCAATAGAATTGATGCCGTGAACTTGAGGTTGTTTCCTCGGAAAGTGTACCATATGTTCATTACCATTAACATGAAAAGTGACATTTCCTTTGTTGCAATCAATAACAGCCCCTGCAGTATTCAAAAAGGGTCTACCAAGGATAATCGACATACTATCGTCCTAAGGAATATCAAGAATGACAAAGTCCGTTAAGATAATGACATTTGCAACCACAACAGGCACATCCTCACAAATACCGACAGGTATAGCAGTTGATTTATCAGCCATTTGCAAAGATATTTCAGTAGGTTTCAACTTATTTAATTCAAGTCTATGATATAAAGAGAGAGGCATAACACTAACACCGGCTCCAAGATCACATAAACCAGTTTTAACATAGTTTCTTTTAATGGAGCATGGTATAGTTGGTACTCCTGGATCTACAAGTTTCTTTGGTATTCCACCCTTAAAAATGTAATTAGCAAGCATGGTGGAGATTTCAGCTTCCTGTACTACCTGTCTCGGGTTATCGAGACAATGTGTTTCTTCGACAGGCGGTAAATTAAGACCATGTATTTCTTCAATAGGAGGTAAATTCTTAACATCTTCAGCTTTAGTACCTTTTTCTTTCATTGATTTATTTGCCTCTTGCATATCTTCAGGACTGAGAAATAGAACGCCCCTCTTCTTCGTAGTTGGTTTAGGAATAGGCTCAGGAGCTGGCTCGGGAATTGGCTCAGGAAGAGTCCAATTATTTTCATTAGTCAACATATTATTCAATAACAATTCAGCTTGGTTGACTGTTCTTTCCCTGAAAACACAACCAGCACAACTATCCAAGTAGTCCTTGGAAACATCGGTTAGTCTATTATAAAAGATATCAAGTATTTCATTTTTCTTAAGAGGATGATCAGGCAAAGCATTAAGTAATCGGAGAAGCCTCCCCCAAGCTTGTGGGAGACTCTCTTCTTTGATTTGCACAAAATTATATATTTCCCGCAAGGCAGCCTGTTTCTTATGAGCAGGGAAATATTTAGCAGAGAAGTAAATAAATCATATCCTGGGGACTACGCACACAACCAGGATCAAGAGAATTAAACCAAGTTTTAGCATCACCCTTTAATGAGAATGGAAATATCTTAAGGATATAATAATACCGACGCTTCTCATCATTGGTAAACAGGGTGGCTATATCATTCAACTTGGTAAGATGTGCCACAACAGTTTCAGATTCATAGCCATAAAAAGGATCAGATTCAACCAAAGTAATTATTTCAGGATCAACAGAGAATTCATAATCCTTATCAGTAACACAGATAGGTGAGGTAGCAAAAGCGGGGTCAGGTTTCATTTTAGCATTAAGAGATTTCTGCTTTTATTTAGCTAATAACTTCTTAAGATCATATCTATCTTTGCAAGCAAAAATAGCTCTAGCAGCTTCATCATCCATAACATAACCCTCAGGAACAACAGACAATTCATAATTAGGGGGAGAACCTTCATCATCACTATCTTCAATAATTTCATTCTCTCTAACCCTAGCAGGTTGTTCATCAAGAAATTCACCTAATGGCACAGTAGTATCAAGCATAGAAGTAGTTTCATCATAAATATCATGCATAGCAGAAGTGGCATCATCAATAACATGCAACATATCAGAATTCATAGAAGTAACAGGTTTAGGTGGCGCAAGCTTACTCAAAACAGAAGGAGAATCTAGTGCAGAGCTAGATGGCAGTTCCTTACCTCCCCTCGTAGTTGAGGGAAAAATCTTAGTTCTTTCATTTTTGAAGTTCCTAATAGTGATCAGCAGATATAAATCCCAAGTGACTCAAAGAATAGTGATATGCTCCCCGGCAACAGCTTTTGAGGGTAGAGTATTCAACCCAAATTTATTGATTCGACACAAGGGGAGCCAAAGAATATTCTTAAGTATTAGTAGTTGAGTTGTCAATTCAACCACACCTGGATAACTTAGTATCTGCAGCAAAGTATTTAGTATCAAAGTAGTATGATAGTAATGGTAACAGTGCAAAAAGTAAAGATAGCAGTTTTGTAATAATTGTAACAGTAGCAACGGAAAAGTAAATAAGCAAAGCACAATATGTGAAAAGCTCGTAGGCATTGGATCAGTGATGGATAATTATGTCGGATGCAATTCCTCATGTAATAGCTATAACATAGGGTGACACAGACCTAGCTCCAGTTCATCAATGTAATGTAGGCATGTATTCCGAATATAGTCATACGTGCTTATGGAAAAGAACTTGCATACATCTTTTGTCCTACCCTCCCGTGGCAGTGGGGTCCTAGTGGAAACTAAGGGATATTAAGGCCTCCTTTTAATAGAGTACTAGACCAAAGCATTAACACATAGTGAATACATGAACTCCTCAAACTACGATCATCATCGAGAAGTATCCCGATTATTGTCACTTCGGGGTTGTCAGATCATAACACATAATATGTGACTATAGACTTGCAAGATAGGATCAAGAACTCACGTATAATCATGAAAACATAATAGGTTTAGATCTGAAATCATGGCACTCGGGCCCTAATGACAAGCATTAAGCATAGCAAAGTCATAGCAACATCAATCTCAGAACATAGTGGATACTAGGGATCAAACCCTAACAAAAATAACTTGATTACATGGTAAATATCATCCAACCCATCACCGTCTAGCAAGCCTACGATGCAATTACTCACACACGATGGTGAGCATCATGAAATTGGAGATGGAGGATGGTTGATGACGACGACAGCGACGAATCCCCCTCTCCGGAGCCCCGAACGGACTCCAGATCAGCCCTCCCGAGAGAGATTAGGGCTTGGCGGCGGCTCCGTATCATAAAACGCGATGAAACTTTCTCTCTGATTTTTTTCTCCGCGAAACGGAATATATGGAGTTGGAGTTCAGGTTGGTGGAGCGGCAGGGGGCCCATGGGTGTGGGCCCCCTGGCCTTGATTCTTTCACCAGTATTTTTATATTTTCCAATAGTTATCTCCGTGGATTTTCAGGTCATTCCGAGAACTTTTGTTTTCTGCACAATAAACAACACCACGGCAGTTCTGCTAAAAACAGCGTCAGTCCGGGTTAGTTTCATTCAAATCATGCAAATTAGAGTCCAAAACAAGGGCAAAAGTGTTTGGAAAAGTAGATACATTGCAGACATATCATCCACCTATTATGTCTAACTAATCACAATTTAACTTTAGAAGTAGCAAAGAATCTCAGACGAAGATGCTACTTCTAGCTAATATTTTCTTATAATTGGTGGCACGTGTAGGTTTTTTGGAGTTAAGTGGGCTGCTCATTTGTTATTCTGTAGTAACTCGGTTGTTACTGATGGCACTGAAGTTGACTGGGACGACATCCACAAGTTCCTACACTTTATTGATCATCTTGAGGTCCTTGTGGGGCGTTTCAATGGTGGAAGGCCACGTGGGATATGTGTGCCACTGCTGCACTCATTGAACAGGTCCAATTGTGTCAAGAAACTTATGGTACGAGCTGTTTTCTGTTATATATGTTGTTCATAAACTATTGCTTATACACAGTTTTACAGCTGTGATCTTCTTGAAACAGAAAATGCCCAGTTCTATTGTTCCTATACAGATGCCTGACCAAGGTCGGGTCAGACTTGCGCTCGGTCACAACATGATGTTTATGTTGATCTACTCCATTCCCCTTGGAGGTGAAAAGATACTTATTCATGGATGGTCTCAAATAATGAAGGCCCGTCCATCTTGGAGAATAGGACAGAAGATTATGTTCATGCTTTTCCATGGCTCTAAAGCGAATATCCTGTTTATTGACCGAGTTGCGAGATGAAGCCACTTTTAGAAGGTTGTGGATGCACGGGGTGGCGCCTGAGCCTTGTCCTGGGGCTTGGCGGCCTCACCCTTGGTTAACTGTAGGCAAAGTAGCACTGTTCGAGGCTTGCTTTGTACGGTTGAACCTGTATAAGTACTCATACTGCTTTCAGCTTGGGTTGTTAAGTACCCCTGCTGGTTTCATTTAAGGTTGTTAAGTACTCGTACTGCTTTTACAATCTGTCGTGTTTCTTCAGTCCTGTCTTCCTCTAGCCGCCAAAACCAAACCAACGCCGGCGGGGCCGCCTGCTTCCGCCTCCCACGGCTGGCTGGACCTCAGCGCACGCATCGCCGCCCCACCATCTCGTAAATCGTTAATGCCGACGTCCTCCGCACACTTTGGTGCGCTCGTCGCGGTGTCGACCTCTCGCGTTGTCAACATGGTCAACAAACAATAGGAATCAGCAGAAGTACATGGAGAGGATGACAGTAGGGGCCCACCATGTCAGCGTATGGAAAAATAAAATGCTTCCTCCTAGTGTTTTCCTGACATCTGGGACCCATGACATTGTGAGCGTATATAGTCAATAGACAAGAGAACAACACAAGATCGGCTGACATTTGGGATGTAGCTGCTCGAGCAGTATTTTTTTTGTTATTGTTGAGACGGAGCAGGGTTTGAACTGGGCAATGGCTCGTCTAGCCCAGGCTTATATTTTATGTTCACCATGTGACCAGCCCAGCTATTTTTTCTTTGTGAAAATGAGCCCAGTTTGTTTTTCTGAAGAATACACAATCTAGGCCTACTTATTTTTCTACGCCCTAATGGGCTGCAACTCTTTCAAGACGCCTGCAAATCTTGAGAGTAATATGAAATGGGTTGTAAATATAAAAACAGATGACAAATTGGCAATTACTTTATAGTTTCTGAATTTTTTCACATCTTCAGATTCCTATTTCACTGGGCATTAACCTAATTTAAATATATCTTCAAAGTACTTTTAATTTGGCTCGACATTTTGGTATTAAAAATAGTTTGGAACCCACAGAAATATGCGAAATTGGCCCTGGCCAACCAAAAAAATGACTGCAATAAATTGCATAAGAAGTTGCAATGAGCTATACATAAATTATTAAAAAAAAGAGGGAGTGGTCTGACTTGTGGGCCTGTTAAGCTGACGCGTATGCAAGATTTTTTTAGTTATTATATACATCAACAAACGATTCTAGCAGACGTAACCGTTGGATGTCAATCCAACGGCCGTCGTGTTTCTTCAATCTCTGATCTTCTTGCTCCAGCCGCGAAAGTAGCGCCGACGGGACCGCCTGCTCCCGCCTCCCGTGGTCGGCTGTGCTGCCGCGCAGGCCTTAGCGCCCCCTAATACTCCTACCGTTGGCCAGGGCATCCCTCTACTCACCCACACCCCCTGTTATTCTGCGGCGACGGCAGCCTCACACCGCAACCGAATCAGTGAACCCTCGTACTCCTCTCCGCGCGGGCTTCCACTGCCGCGTCTTCCCCGGCTCCGCGTCATCCCCTTCCTAGGCCTCACTGTCGTCCATTGCCGTGGTGCTCTCGGCGCGGCGTGGTCAATGTGGTCAATGACCGACTTCCATCAGAAGAGTACTCTACGTGGAGAGCCTGACAGATGGGTCCACGACAGCCACAAGGAAGTGCCTCCTTATTATGTGCAAAATAATTATTCCTCCACCTGACAGTAGGGACCCACCGGATGGGCCACCAGTATTTCGTGAACAAAACATTTCCCCCAGACTGCTGGGACCCACTGGACGGTCCATCGTATTTCGTGAAAAAATGTTCCCCCCGCTGTCAGCTCGGGCCCACTGGAAGTGCCTCCTTATTACGCACAAAAAAATGAATACCCCCTGCTAGCTGGGACCCACCTTTGGGGGAGGCTGACTTGTGGGCCTACTAAGTTGACTGGGATGGAGGCCTTTGTCAACTTTAGTCAATATGAATGATTCTAGCTCCCGTGACCGTACAATGTCCATCCAACGGTTGTAGTGCTTCTTCATCCTCTGGTTTTCTTGCTCCAGCCGCCCAAAGCAGCACCGGTCGTGCCGCATGCTCCTGCCTCCCGTGGCCGGCTATGATGCCGCGGAGGCCTCACCGCCCCCTACTACTCGCACCGCTGGCCAGGCCATCCCTCTACTCACCCACACCCCCTGTTATTCTACGGCGATGGCAACCTCATACCATAGCCGAACCAGTGAAACCTCATACTCCTCTATGCATGGGCATCCACTACCGCGTCTTCCTCGGCTCTGCGTTGTCCCCTTCCTAGGCCTCGCCGTCATCCACCGCCCTGGTGCTCTTGGCGCGGCATGGTCAACGTGGTCAAGGAACGACATCCATCGGACGTGGACTGTACGTGGAGATGCTGACAGCTGGGTCCATGGCCGCAGTAAGGAAGTGCCTCCTTATTACGTGGAAAATAATGATTCCTCCACCTGACAGTAGGGACCCACTAGACGGGCCACCGTATTTCGTGAAAAAAATGTTTCCCCCTGACTGCTGGGACCCACCAGCTACATCTTCGCACGCAAGGAAGTGCGTCCGGGCAAAAAAACGATTCGCCCCCCTGATTGCTGGGACCCACCAGCTACATCTTTGCATGCAAGGAAGTGCCTGACAGTCGGGACCCACCTGGTCGAAGCGTATGTAGCATTGTCATTCTGTTCGCATACGTGTACATACATACTAGTGGATGTAGAGGCGCGCATGTAGCATGTACACGTACGTACAGCGGCCAGTGTGCAAGAAAGAAAATACGGCCACGTACGTACATACGGGAGGGGTCTCGAACGCCTACTCGCGCATACGTACAGCCAGGGCTCGTGTACATGACTGGGTCGGAACGGAGAAATAGCATCGTCGTCCTCTTCATAGGGAGCCAATCGGCTGGGTCAGAATGGAATGTGTTGTCATGTTCATCGAGAGGGCTTGGATGGAACAGGCGATGGAAACGAGGCCTGGCATACCGCAGAATGTAGGAAACGGCCTTGTATTCGACCGACCACGTTTGAAACGGGATCCTATTCATTGGGAGGGGTCCGGTGTACCGCAAAACGGAGGAAACAGACCTCCTATGGTTGAAATGGGGGTCTTTTTGATCGAGATGGGTGTGGCGTACCGCAAAACGGACGAAATGTACTTGTGTAGGAGTGCTACGGTCGAAACGGGGGTCCTGTTCATCGGGAGGGCTGTGGCGTACCGAAAATGGGACTCCACGGGATACTGTTCATCTCCACTGTCGACCTCCTCCATCCTCCACGGGATACTGTTCATCCACCGTCGACCACCTCCAGCCTCAACGGGCTCCTGTTCATCCAACTTCAACTGTACGCTACTCCACCGGCTACTGTTCAACCACCCCTCCACGGGCTACTGTTCATCCACCCCTCCACCTTGTACTATTCATCCAGCCCTCAATGGGGTCGTCCTGTTCATCCAGCCCTTCACGGGGTCCTATTCATCCAGCCCCAACCGGCTCAATTGATTGGGGTCCTGTTCATCCAGAGGCCATGCCACGGGGTCCTGTTCATCCACCCCCACCGCTCACTATTCATCCAAC